>NC_092864.1:14811709-14831860 GCF_032062135.1 Pyxicephalus adspersus | reverse complement strand
TGGGGTGCCTGTGGGGGCAGTGTTATGATATGGGGTGCCTGTGGGGGCAGTGTTATGATCTGGGGTGCCTGTGGGGGCAGTGTTATGATCTGGGTGGATGTAGGAGCAGTGTTATGTTCAGCAATGTTATATTCCCAAAAAATGACCTCAGCTGAGTACCTGAATATACAGAATGTCCAGGTTTTTCCATCATTGTATTTTATTTACCCTGGTGGCATAGACATATTTCAAAATGACAATGTTAGGATTCATCGGGGTCCGATTGCATAAAGGGGGATCAGAATTCACGAGACATCATTGGCCACCACAGAGTCCATACCTTAATCCTATTGAAAATCTTTGGGATGTGCTGGAAAAGACTTTACACAGTCCCCCAACTTTCCCATCATCAATGCAAGATCTAGGCAAAAAATGAATTCAACATGGATGAAAAAAAATGTTGGGATATTGCATGGGCTTATTGAAACAATACCACAGAAAATCTGTGCCATAACCAAAGGTGCTCCAACAAAATATTAGAGCATGTGTCTTTTTTGAACAGGCAGTGTATACATTAGTGCATTGGGTATGTTATAGTACAGTCATGGCCCTACTTTATTAAATAGCCCCCTTAATAAAACAGGAAATGGTTGGGTTTTTAATGCAGTCTGTGCTAGAAAGAGAAGTTTTCACCCTTACCCAATCTATCTAAAAAAAAAGTTTTGCCTGCAGTTCTTCTTTCTAATCTGCCAAATGTTCTGCTTCTGAGCCTGGCACTTATCTTTCTAATACAGTTACCTAATTAGAATGAATTGTTGACGAGGATTTTTTTAAACATCAATTAATTTATTCTGTACAGGTTACTGCAGTACTTAGATAAGTGGCACATTCAGGAACTGAGCGTTTTGTTCCAAGCAGGAGATGTCAGCTTGAAGGATCACAATAGTTGGTTGTTGCAGGTTTAATGAGGGATACAAATATATATATATATATATATATATATATATTTACATACATCCACAATTATAAAAGTATTGAGAAAAAGAAACTGTTTTTAAACCTAATGCTTCACCAGGTTAAATGTTGTTTACAATAACTTTCAGAAAGCTATTTCAGAAATAAATTGTTGCTTGGCTATGGTTTCAGGCACTGATGTTAAACAAGAATGCAGGAAGTAAAATCCCACTGCAGCCAGAACTGATGATCTATATAGTTGTTCAGAATCATTGATGCAGAAAGTATTAAAGCCAAAGGATTAACCTGACAACTAGGAAAGCTAAATAAAAGGTCAATGATAGCAGCCTGCAAGTTTCTCCTGTTTTTCCCAGATCCTTTATCCTTTGGTATTTGACCTTTTCTGTGCTTTTCTGATTTTTTCTGCAATTTAAGATGTTGTTAGTTTGCTGACGCTTCTGGAGACCTGTGTGTACTGAACAACTGCTGTACTAAGTCTATCTTTATGGGTCTATTTTTTGAACCTGTAACCAACTTGCTACTCACTTTTTCACTGTTGGTTCCATACACACATGGATCTGCAAATACATAGACCAACAACCCAACCGGAACTGGCATTTATTCATTGAGATGTGCATGTTGCAAAATATATGCCCACCAATAAACTTCCTTGATGCCTGAACCTAGAGGACCACCAGCCTCCTGGATCAGCTTAGCATCAGCTTAGCCTGTTGTATATACGAGGGGTTGCTAAGAAGTTCCTGGCTTTGCCCAGAAAGAAGAGAGCCAGAGTTATGAAATAACACATTTATTCAACATATTCCCCCCTGAGACTGATGCACTTGGTACAGCGTAGTTGCAGCTTTTCTGGATCGTTCAAATAAAAGTCCTTTGGTTGGGCCGCAAACCAGCTCTCAGCAGCATCTTTGACGTCAGAAATGTCCTCAAAACGTTGCCCCTTAAGGTGTTTCTTCAAATTCGGGAACAGATAATAGTCCAAAGGGGCCAGATCAGGTGAGTAGGGGGGATGGTGGACCAACTGGAAACCCAGGGTGTTCAATTTGGAAGCCACAACAATGGACGTGTGCTCAGGTGCATTATCCTGCAAAAAAAAGGATCCCTTTGGTCAACTTTTTTGTCTTAATTGCCTCCTTCAGCTGGTCCAGGAGGTTAGCATAATACTGTCCAGTGATACTAGTGCCCTGAGGTAGGTAGTCCACCAAATGAATACAGTCTTTTTCCCAGAAAACAGACGCCATGACTTTTTTGTCTGATTTCTGGGTTTGGAACTTCTTCGGAAGCAGGGACCCGCTGTGGCGCCATTCCTTTGACTGTTCCTTGGTTTCGGGATCATAGATGTGGAGCCAGGTTTCATCCTCAGTCACTAACCTAGCCAAAAAGTCCCGTGCAGCATCACAATGGGTCAAAACGGCTTTGGATGCTTTAACTCCTTCCTCTGATCACTGTTTAAACATTTCGGTGCCTACTTCGCTCAAAGCTTGTGCATGTCTAGGATAGTGGTGATAACAAAACCAACACGCTCCTGTGAGATGTCAAGTATCTGGGCTATCTTTTTTGCGGATATTCGCTGGTCCTCAATAATCAGTTCATGGACAGCATTGCAGGTTGCCGGGTCAGTTGAGGTTGGGGGCACCCACTGCGGGGCTCATCTTCAACAGTGAAATATCCAGTCTTGAAATGAGATATCCAGGTTTTGACAGTGCTGTAGGAATGACACTTCTCCCCCAGTGTTTGTGACATGTCAGTGTGAATGTCCTTTGCTGACTTTCCTTGGAGAAACAAAAACGTCATGATGGCCCGTAACTCCAACGAAGTGAAACTTGTTTGTGCCTCTGCCATCACAGCTTCTCACTAAAAGAAAAAGACTGTTTTAGGAATTGCATACTATCGTTACATACTAAGATATTAGGCTGTCATACGCCCCCACACTTATTTTTCTATTTCATCTGGAAGAGGGCAAAGCCAGAAACTTCTCAGCACCCCCTCGTATTCCTGGCCCTGCACAGCCTATCCCAAGCCTGTAGTTTCTAACTGCCTGTATCTGATCCTTGGCATGCACAGTCCATGCTGAACCCTGTAATTCCCACCTGCCTGTATCCAATGCTGTCGTGCATATTGTATCCTCAATCATGTAGTTTCTAGATGCCTGTATCTAATCCTGCACAGTCATAACTTAGCACTCCCCTAGCTGCCTGTAGCTGATCCTGGACCTGAGTACATATAAAAGAGCTAAAAATGGGGACTTTCTTGGCATTAAACTTTCAAATATTTTTATACACCCATAATTATAATTACACAAGTTAATAAATAAAAAGCATATTAAAAGTTACAAATAACATAGAGTCTTAACTGATAATTGTTTGAAGCATTTTATAGAC
This sequence comes from Pyxicephalus adspersus, assembly GCF_032062135.1. Classification (NCBI taxonomy): domain Eukaryota; kingdom Metazoa; phylum Chordata; class Amphibia; order Anura; family Pyxicephalidae; genus Pyxicephalus; species Pyxicephalus adspersus. Next base: position 14,828,528 of record NC_092864.1, on the reverse strand, counting down.
TTGTATCCCCTTCCTCAAGAACTCAATTGAGATAATAACCATGAAGAGTCCTCTCTAGGGAGAAGTCTCCCCAGGAATGCACGGAACAACCCAAAAGGAGCAGAAGCATCAGCTGCAAACCATCCTCAAGTTTTTATCTAGTACTACTTTAAAAATATAGAGTTCAGTAATAGTGTAGTCCCATTATCAATCGCTCACTAGGCAATCAGCGTATCTGTGTCATAAGCAAAGTCCCTGAACCTGCACAGTCCCATGCTGCACTGCAGCCACCATGGCTATGTAGTTGGTCTGGTTGCAGAGTTTCCCACCACCCTGTTGTTCTATTTGGGCACATTGGGAGAAATAGTCAAAGTCATATAAAAAAAAAGCTAGTAAATAAAGTTTATTTAAAAAGTGAAGTTTATTACTCAATATAAAAGTTATTACATCTTTGTTTCTTACTTACAAATTCTGCTACCAACACTGGACTGGCAATAATTTTAATCCAACCCTAAATTTAATAAAAACTGGTCCCAGCTTGCTAATCAGTTAACTTTCAGGTACTCTGGATTAATGCTTAAATATTTAAATAATTCCACTGCTGAGTATGTTTCATTTATATCATTCTAGAAGTTTTTCCTTAAACCAACTCTTTATGGTTCAACACCATGTCCTGTAAAGTGGTCCTCTCTGCCACACTTTCTCCTGCTGATTATCACATCAATGCTATGTCTATATAGTCGTCCTCCCTACAAAGTTTAGTGGGTCCTCCTTGTTATACTCAGTGATTTCATCCTGCTGACACCATATAGACTTGGAGGCATTGGAAGCAACCTTTAAGTGCAGCTGGGGGTATGGGTGATTTCAGAGGAAGATTTCACTTCAATTGACTAGTGTAAAATGGAAATTACATTTCTTCAGCCTTCCTCCTTGGAGCACCCAATCATCACTGTGTCCTGTGTAGTGGTTTTCCCTACTTTGCTCAGTGGTTCCCCCATGTCTACCACTGAACCAACACTGTGTCCCTTATAGTTGTCTTCCAATCCTTACTATGCTCAGTGGTTCCCTCATATCTACCACTGAACCAACACTGTGTCCCATATAGTTGTCCTCTCTACTATGCTCAGTGGTTCTCCCATATCTACCACCGAACCAACATTGTGTCCTGTATAGTGGTCCTTCTCGCTATGGTCAGTGGTTCCACCCATGTATTCCACCGAACCAACACTGTGTCCGGTATAGTGGTCCTCCTTACTACGCTCAGTGGTTCTCCCATATCTACCACCCAACCAACACTGGGTCTCCTATAGTGGTCCTCCCTACTATGCTCAGTGGTTCCCCCATACCTACCACTGAACCAACACTGTGTCCTGTATAGTGGTCCTTCCCCCAATGCTTAGTGGTTCCCCTATATCTACCACCAAACCAACACTGTGTCCTGTATAGTGGTGCTCCCCTCAATGCTTAGTGGTTCCCCTATATCTACCACCGAACCAACACTGTGTCCTGTATAGTGGTCCTTGCCACTGACCACCCAACCAACACTGTGTCCTGTATTGACTTGGGGGCCACAGAAGGAACCACTGAGTGCAGCAGGGGCAAACAAGACAGACCCCCCCAGAGTGTCAGACTCCCAGCATACTTTTCAGGATGATTCCTTATCAGTGTACATGTTATAACCATAATTATCATTAACAATATAATACCAATTAAACATTCAGAGGCTCCTTTAAAACACAATTGTCCTTCCCCATTCTTGGGTACCACATTTTAGTGTTTTTGCATTTGATAGGCGTCAGCTGCAAACATGTCATTGTACGAGATAACAATGGCGTGATTTTTATTTATCAGTGGCGTCGTTGTGCTCTCCCAGCTTTATTTGCTTATGAAAGCTGCAAGGATTTTGTTTTTTTTTGTCTTATGATCTGAGCAGCTCTCTTTTCACAGACTCCATCTCGGGATTGTTTTGGGGGTCCAACTGTTTATCTCTAGCTTCTACCCCTGAGATCTCTCGCTCAATCATCACCGAAACACCGGCTCAGCTGAGATTTTCTTTCCAAGTCCTTCTTAATTGCTCTGAGCTATTTGATTCTTCATGCCGACAGCCTGTGAACTGCATGCTTCAAAGCAGAATTCTGTCAGTCTGCGAGGAATGCAAATAATTTTTATAACAGGGAGTCAGCTAATTTTGATGATTTCATGTTATTTAATATGGACCACCATAAATAATAAAAAATGGCACAGTGGCTCAGTGGACAGCACTTTGGTCTTTGCAACACTACAGAACCATCTGCAAACCTTGGCTAGGACACTGCATGGTCAACCCTGTGTTTGGGTTTTCTCCAGGCGCTCCAGTTTCCTCCCACATCCCAAAAATTGGCAGGTAGGTAAATCGCCTTTAAGTTTAGTGACATTTGACTATGGTAGGAACATTAGATAGTGAGGTCCTCTGAGAGATAGTCAGTGAAAAGACTATGGACTTGGTACAGAGTAGGTCGGTGCTACATAAATACTAATAATGAAGAGCATCTCTGACTTTAATACTCATCACTTTTATAGTGCTGCCCCCCACAGACTTTTCTGGTTCTGTTCTGGGCATAATAATACCCCTTATAATTCAACCCTCTACCTCTGAATAATGGACCCACTTACTGTATAAACATCATGGACGACTGCCAATGCTGGAGAAGAGGACTCTCCAAAACTCCAAACCTGAAAACATTTTAGGAAAAAAATTGGCTAGGGGGTATGTGGAGCAGGACTTGGGGTAGGAGAAGGTGAAATTGGGCTCTGCCCAAAACTTCAGTCTTAATTTCCTCTTTTTCTGCGCATCAGTTTTTGGCTCTATTAACATTCCTGAAACTATGTGGCAGCTTCAAAGCTGAAATTCAATCTGGTTACATTCTAACATCCCTGGTTCTCCCCAATCAACATTCTAAAAAAATGAAATTGTATTAATTATTAGTAATTATGGTTTCATTACAGGCACAGAGATGTCACCATTTGGTTTTCAGCCAGAAAGGTGCTATGCATGGTATCCTGAACACATCCAAGCACCTTGCTTTGGTAGTCCTTCCAAAATCAGTGGGATAGTTGTTGGGAGAGGTTATGAAAATATCAAAATGTACTAAAGAATGGATGTCAGTTTAGAAGAGTTGCCATTCTTAGCTGGCTATCTTTTCAGACTGCTCTACATAATGACCAAATATAATGCTAAACTCTGATTGATAGAACTGATATACAATTATTAAAATGAGTGGGACAGGAAATTGGGTAGCCGGTACAACTGTGCAAGACTGAAGGGAAGGACTGAGTTCAGTATTACCTAAAAGTATGAACACATATTTATTTATTTTTAACCCTTTTTTACTTTTAAATTGAGTAGGGAATGGTAAACCCTTATATATGATATATGTAGATATTTTCCTTTTTTTCTGTACAGGAGGCCCAACAGGAAGTGAAAGGAAATCTCCAAACAGTTAGAAGCACTCCAATAATTGAAAGCTGTCTCCAGAACATTTGTCACTAATGGATACATTTCCAATGGCCTCCAATGACAACTCTATAATGTAGCATTTACCCCTCATTTTGTGGCTTGGTACCAATGATCACCAGGATAAAGAAGAAGATGACTCTCCACATTGAGGACACAGACTGCATTAAAAACTTGCCAACCCTCCTCAGTTGAAAACGAAATATACACTGTAGGGTTAAGAATTATGGTTGAGAGGTGTCACTATTCCAATAATAAAAGCCTGGAGATAGACAAAAGCCATCCACCTTCACCATAAACCAAAGTTGTTCCCTGGCCCCATATATGTAAATATTCTGATTGGTTAAACCAATCCAAAGAAGATGTCCGACTTAATGCTTCTCTCTGACACAATGACAAACATGTTAATTTTCGACATGGCTGCCGGTCTCCCTGGCTTCCATTTTGGCATTGTCCTTGGCACACCACATCAAGCCGGTTGGCAATATAGCAATGAACATGTCTCTCTCCTGCAGCTGCTGCGATTAGGAAGGAAATCTACTTTGACAGGCGATATTCTGCATCTTGTTTCCCCCAGCCAATAACAAGAGGCAGCCAAGATCCTGAAACACGCCGTAATAGCAGGAACTCATCAAGAGACGTTCAAAGAGGAAGCCGGTCTCCTTGCCATTCAGGGAGATAAATGCATCATTTGCTTCGTACAAAGCAGAAGGTTTTATATTCCAGATTCAGCTGCTTTCCGAGACATAGGCTGGATTCCATTATTCCAATTAGAAGAGATTTACGCACCTAGGTACTTCCTTCCTTGCAATCAAGGTGCATTGGGATTGTGGGGCCCAAGGTGAACTCCCAATGTACCACCAGTGGAAAAAGATAATCCCATTCTCCACTTCCCATTTTTATCATTCCAAACCCTGGGTTTGCTTCAACTCAGATCCCAAAAATAAATCTATGTGCAACCCATGGGGAGTATTTCCAAAGGATGATCTACTATGTAAGCTCATTTGAATGGATTTCTTAAAAGGTGCACACATTATTTATTGCAATGGCACTCACCACAATGCACTGTAGTGAGCTATCACACATTGTGGGGCTTTGCAGATAGGTGCATTAGGGTGCTATTTGGGGTAAATGGAACTGCAGCACACCAAGGTGCATTTCTGCACGGCAATTGTTCAAATCCGGCTTTCTGACTCCCTCTTAAAGTAAAATTGACACTTTAGTAATATATAGGGTGGAAAGTTAATATTCATAGTTATAGAGGTAGAAAGCTTATCCCAGGTAATTCCACCTTGCTCCACTTGAGTGCTTGGACTTTGCAATTAGATTCTTATATCTGAGCACCTACACCTAACTCATGGGTCAATATACTGGAGAGTGGTGGGTGCAGATTGGACTATCAGAGGGGACTGTTAGTTTTCCTATTGACACCACAATGAATTTACTGCAGCAAAATCATGCATAGGAGCATCTTACAGTTTGGCAACCCAATCCAAATAAATGGATCACATAGCACCCCAATGCACAAAATAATAGGATAATATAATAATATACTAAAAGCTTTCTTTTTATCACGGTGCAGCCAAAAGACGGGACTCCATGGGCCAGTCCTATAGATGGCCACATACTATACAAGCAGGACAAACCAGGACAAGGCTCTTATATCCAACTTGTGCTAATAGATCAGCTTCTTCAAAAGAGAAATATTCTATAGACAATTTATGGATATTGTGATTCCTTGAATATGTGTAAAGCACTTGAATATTATATAGTATTTATATTTTTTTTAGAATTTGACCGACTTTGTTATATATATTTGTCTTATAAGCCACTAGAAATCAAATGCAGCAAACCAGACAAAAAGAATATTATATTGTTCACCTGAAAGCAATTAGCAGCTAGTGTGATGAATGGGGTGAGGGCACTTGCCAAATATTCTTTATTATATTCACATCTGTCTCTCTATTCTCCTCATTAGGCCCAGCTTGGGGTGATCTTGTGTTTGCTGCTTTTTTATTAAATTGGACCTGTTCTTAAATGTTAAATAGATGCTGTTGATGAAGCGAACAACCTGGTGGGAGATGCAGTGAACTACCTGGTGGTCCCATGCATGGGGGATCCATTTCCATACTGCATTGCATGGGCAACCACCAAGTCCAAACATGTGAAGAAAAGAAATAGAACATATCTGGCTCTGGAGAAGTGCTTTAAAGAGATCTCCCTGCCCTAAATGAAAATTTAATCTTACACATTGGGCCTAATATATTAAAGCTCTCCAAGACTGGAGAAGATAGGCTATCATAGGAGAACCTGGGTGACCCAACAAACCTGGAACAGATTTCTTAAAATTTGCTTGCTATTAGCTGACCAACGTCTGATCAATCCTGCTCCAGGTTTGTTGGATTAGGTTCTCCCATGATAGTCCTTCTCCAGTCCTAGAGACATTTATTAAATGTTTTATTACTTATTTTTAAGATTCAGATAGACTAAAGCATTACAACCTGTCAGGTTTTTATATTTTATTTCTATCTGCACCCTGTCAAGAAATGTTCATTCTAAGGGTTTCGTTAATTAGGAAATGAATCTGACATTCACTGAAACATTCCCTGGTGGAGAATCAATTATTACAATTAAAGCACATGGAAGATTATCCACCAGGGAATGTTTCAGATTCACTGCTTTATAGATAGACCCCCTGATTGTCCTGATCACAAATATCACCATGAATGAACGTGAAGGTAAATCCCAAATTTTTAGTTGCTACTAAAATAAGAATAAAGGGAAAATAAAAAATGGCTTTATATATAAGTCACGTGATCTAACCACAGTTTGCAAATATCTGATTTCTTGTTTTAGGGTACAAACCTTTCCATAACCTAATTTTTTATTACCCATTCTGACTGATTGGGGTGGCAAATAAAAAAAACAAAAATAATGCGCACAAACCAACAAGGTAAAAATAGACAACAATGCGGCGGACGTGGAGGATTCCCTCTGGCCAATATTTAGTGTGCCTTGCAGTTCAGAGGAAGATTGAAGTGCCAAGAGAATACCATATGCTCTGCTATGGCCGGCCCTCCTCGCTGCAAGCCATATATTCACTTCACATCAATGTCTATGCTGGGCTCCGGTAGCCTCCTGCCTGGCCATTGAGGGGTGTATTTATAATAAGTCGGATGAATGGACTGCATTGAATTTACTGCTGCTGTATTCAAGTCCAAGGCTCTGAGCTCCTATGGTTGAACAGGCGAGAGATTATCATTCTCCGTTTAGTAGATTTGGCCAGGTGGTCGGGGATCACCGAAAGCCATTGTTCATAAATTGGTTAACTATCAATTATATTTTAACTTTCACATCACAATCACTTTTTTAATTATAGAAGAGATGCCGGAGTCCTTACAATTTCCTGTGCAGAACATTAGAGCTCATTGTTACCTAATAGGAAAATACCTTCCAGTAGACCAATATGTCTAAATGCAAAAGATTTTTTTTAAAACATTATATTTTTATTGAATTTTAAACATATTTTTATATCAAAACATTACATACACATACAAGGAAAACAAAGAAAAATTAACAAGACCAAAGCTTCTCAGTACTCATTTACAAAAAAAAATCAGATACATATAACAGTTATTACAGTTACATCTTGGAATACCACCAGTTGGAATAACCTGTACTCTTTCCGTGCTGAGACCCTCTAGTCCCCTTATAAAAACAAAAACAACAATGCCCAATCACTGTTCTTTACTGCACTTCCCCCTCAGTTGACCATATTGTGTCATGTGTTGGAGCAGGGGTGTCAAACTCTGGCCCGGGGGCCAAATGTGCCCCCCAAGGTCCTTTCTTTTGGCCCCCAATGGAATCCTAAATATGAACTGCAGCCTGCTCGCCGCTGCATTGAAATAGCGCCGCTACTACAATTCCCGGCATCACTCGTGTCTATAGACTAGCGGGTTCTCTGCCTATGCATGGCCCCGCATTGGACTGTGTTATAGACGCACATAATGTCTGGAATTTTTCAATGAAGAGGGAGTTTCAGCGGCGGGCCACTCATAAGATTTAGCATTAGCCGCGTCTGGCATTTCCAGCTCTCCCCCTCAGCTGTACTTTTTCTTGCTACTTCAAGGCATGGACTTGAATGGTTGGATTTTCATAGAAGAATAATATTATTATTGTTACCCTGTGCAAAAAGGTTACCATTCACATTTACCTCAGATTTTTTTTTTATAAAAATGTTATGCCCTTTTCTCTACTCTAAGCTTGTTCCAGATTGAATGAGAAGCAAAACCTCTTTGTTTCCACATGAAAAAGGTTAATACCTAATGAGAAGGAAAAATTTCCTCAATTGTTTCAATAAATTTGGCCCGCGAGGTTGGCCCGCAACTTTGTCTAGGTTTTTTTTTTATTTATTTTATTTTATTTTGGCCCAATGTGTATTTGGGTTTGGCACCCCTGTGTTAGAGCCTGTGTTTAGGTAATTTGCTCATCGGGTCCGTTCATCCCCTCCACAACATTTCCGTACACCCGAGACTCCTGAAACATTATCCATGGAGCCCATGTGTCCAGAAACTTTTCTTCTCTATTGTAAATCCCAGAAGTCTTTTCCTCCATAAGTTTATTTCGTTCACCTTACGTATACAGGCCTAGGGAGGGTGGCACAGCCTGTTTCCAAAGGCTTGGGATACTGTCCAAAATTCCTTGAGCACCTTATAGGACCAAAATTTGTGTAGCATCGTGCCCTTCTCCTTACCACACCTCAAACACACTGCCAATTCTGTGGGGAATAGAATATGTAGTTTGTCTAGGGTCTTGTACCAGCGGGTGAGAATCTTATATCCCAGTTCTTGGAAACCACTATGAATAGACCCTTTGTGACAAAATCTTAGCATTTGCCCCTTTCTGGGCCTGTGTATATTGTATATCTAGTTCATATAAAGTTCAGTGTCCAATAAATAAAAGACAGGGCGTGCCTAGATCTAATTTCTCCCTCACGTAAATAGTGGCCTTTGGAATCCTACAGCTTCCGGAAAAGTCCGTAGAGAAAATGAGACAACTGGGCGGCCCTCCAAAAATCCAATTTAAAAGGTAGTAAAGGGCACTGGAGCTTCTTCTGCAAACACCATCGCCCCTTCATAAATAATGTTCGGCTCTCACCAGGCTGTTCTCCCGTAGCTGACTAAACCCTCTGTCTGTCAGCCCTGGATCAAAATTTGGGTTATCCAGTACTGGCATAAGGGGGCCGGGTGGAGGGGCCCCTGTACAGAAATATCTTCCTCATATATTGATAGTTGGCAGTACAGGTGGGTGAGCTTTGTCAACGTAGTAACCTGGTAACCTGATCCATGGCACTGAGTGTAAGGGGATTCTGCTAAAGCTTTGTTCCGCCATAACCCATTGTATAGTATCAGAATTGGCACTCCAATTGACCGCTCTAGCAAAAGAAATTTTACTTATACTTGACTCTAAACCTTGATTTACTAAAGCTTTCCAAGGCTGGAAAAAACACACTGACAACAGTGAAGCTGGGTAATCCAGAAACCTGGAATGGATCTAGTCCAGAATTCAAAGCATTTGCTAGCAAATTGTAAATGACATTGAGGAAATCCATTCCAGGTTTGTTGGATCACATCATCAGCCAAAGACAGTTATAAGCCAAGCCAAAGGTCATCAGCCAAGGACAGTCATAAGCCAAGCCAGTCAGATGCAAATGATAATCATCAATCAAACCAAAAGGTCAATTGCCAGGGATAGTCATCAACCAAGCCAGAGGGCAGAAGTCAAAAATGGTCATAAGCCAAGCCAAGGGTCATCAGCCAAGGACAGTCATAAGCCAAGCCAAGGGTCACCAGCCAAGGACAGTCACAAGCCAAGCCAGTCAGATGCAAAGGATAATCATCAATCAAACCAAAAGGTCAATTGACCGGGATAGTCATCAACCAAGCCAGAGGTCAGTAGTTAAAGATAATCATCAACCAACTTAAGGATCATCAGCCAAGGATAGTTTTAACCCGAGCCAAAGGGTCGTATGTCCAGGAAACTCATTAGCCAAACCAAGGGTGATCAGCCAAGGATAGTCATAAGACAAGCCAAAGATTCGAAAGCCAACAATAGTCATCAGCCAAACCAAAGGGTCCATTACCAGGGATAGTTATTTGCCAAGCCAAGACGCCAACTGGCAAGGATAGCCCTGAACCAACCAGGGAGCAAAAGTCAAGCATGGTCATCGGCCAAGCGAAAGGGTCAGACACCAAAGGTAAACATCAGTCAAGCTAGGGGTCAAGGATAGTCATCGGGAACACAGAATATTAAGGTGCCATGGATCAGAAACAAGTCAAGTTATAAACACATTTTGGGTTCCTGTTCAACTGTATTGGGGGTGGTTGGGAATCACTTTGTTCAAGCAAAGGTGCAGCATGAATTCCCTTCTAAGGAGGAAAAAAATATACTGCAAATGCAAACGCAAAACTGCAAATTGGCATTTCCAATAAAGCATATCTAAACCCCAAAACATACCGGTAACAAGTCCTTAAATGCAGTGGTTGTATTTGTTTTCTCTTTTCAAGTTTTAGAAATGAGCGTATAGCATCTGCAGTGCTGGGTTAGCGGTCTCCGCTGTCGGTGCTGTCAAGGAACCCGTATGTTGGATTTAGGTGAGAACATCTTATTTTACAAAGTAATAGGAGTTGCAGAGGGATGGCAGGGGGTTGATTTTTTGCAATGAATGGCCTTCAAATAAACCTACTGAAAATGTTTAATGAGAAATCACAAGGTGCATTACAAACTGTGTCTTTCAAAGACCAGCAGCTGTTGGAGCAATGCTAAGAATATAAGGTTATTCCTGAAAGTCTTGAAATGTTCCAGTTAGCCTGATCTTATGCTAACTCCTGTGGGTTAACCTCTGATCTGCACTGAAAATACAATTATGGTGAACAGAGAAGTGTTATCTGTCTGAACCAAGACGTGGACCCCATCTACCCCATTGCAATCGGCTCACACTAAATTCACATAGCTTTGCTGCCCTCTAGTGACATTTTGTTGCTTTGGTAAAAAAGTAAATTTAGGATTGAACAAAGATGTTCTTTAATTTTCAATTTATTTTTTAAAGCTGATGAAAGACACAAAGTAATGCAGCTCTGTGTTGATATATTTATTAAATGTGACTGTAGGTACCTGAATTTTACTTGGTATCAGCTTCGTGTTGGTCTTTTTTAAACAGTTCTAAGGTATGGTGTCCAAAAAAAGCACACAGAGTGCAAAGGACTGGTCACTAGTGGTGCTTGTAGGTCTCCTGTAGCTGATTCTTCCCCAATATTGACCTATAGGTAATGATAAAAAAGCAACAGGAAAGGTGGAGGAAACCCAGATTCAAAGAATGAACAAAAAAAAAACACCGAGAGATATTTGCATTGCAAATCCTCAAGCACAGCTTCCCCTAAAACATTCATCAGCATAGCAGTGACATCCCCAAATCTAACTGCAAATGTCATGCAGACCTCACACTCCATGTATACAGCAATCAAGCTTTAGGCACAAAAAGTTTTCTTTGTAAAAAAGTGTTAATTAAAGGATTTATATTATTGTTGATACTAAATACAGTATATTACAGCATACAGTACATATCTTGTCTGGACTACTGTAACCTCCTCCTCTCTGGTATTCCACTAAGCCGACTCTCTCCTCTACTATTATAAATGCTGCAGCCAGACTCATCCATCCTTCTTCACTCACCTTCTCCACAGTTCTTGTGCCACTTACATTTCTGATAGAAAAGTCCTCCCCTAACCGCTCTCTTTGCTCCTCCAATGACCTTTCTAATGACTTCCTCACTCATAACCTCATCACATGCACGGCTCCAAGACTTTTCTAGAGCTGCCCCGACTCTCTGGAATGTTCTTCCTCATCCTATTCGGCTTGTTCCTACTTTCTGCTCATTTAAAGGAGCACTCAAACCCCATTTTTTCAAACTTGCCTACCCATCTTCTTCTGTCTTCTAAACCGTCACTACTTCCCACCACTTCATATCCCCCTCCTATTGTGTGTTACTTCCCCCACCTCCTAGATTGTAAGCTCTTCAGGGCAGGGTCCTCTCCTCCAGTGTGGCTGTCTGTATCTGTCATTTGCAACCCCTATTTAATGTACAGCGCTGCATAATATGTTGGCACTATATAAATCTTGTTTAATATTAATAATAATAATAATAATAAGTAATATTTATATTATTAGTATATAACAACACTCTCTTTAGTGTCAATCTTAATGAATCCTTAATTTATTACTTTCTGGATTACCCTATTGCTAGCAAAAAACATTGATGGAGACACATTCCTCCTGATCTTCACCCAGCTGCAACCAAGTCACAGCAACACAATTTCTTGTAGTAATACTCAAAACAACCTTTCTTGTCCTAGTGCTACATAGCAGTTCTTCTTTATACAGAATAATTCGACAATAACCTCGCTGCTGCTATTATCCACCATAATCTAAGCTGTCAGCTACTTAAGTGAAATCTATTTTCAATGGTTTCCATCATCTGGCTTTTTCATTACACGTAAAATGATGCTTGCTAGAAAAGACAGATAAAATGGTATTTCAGTATTATCTAATATAAAGAAATGATTGAAAGCCAAGGTCTGTAAATAAACACATCTTCCTAGCAAGTATGTCTGATAGTCTGGAAATAAAGGAACACAATTGTCTTTATATTCTTCATTGAGAGTGAAGAGTAGATGTAATGAATGAATCACTTAGATGTGACATTTATATTTTCGGCACAAGAAGAAGAACATTTTTAAAATGCTATCGATGGTAAATAAGACTGGTGACAATATTTTGCAGGACCATATTTAAAGGACACTTCTCATTTTGAAAATGATAACTTTCTGGGTGTCTCTGGGTTTACAGAGAGCCTATCATTTTAAAAAAGCAAAACCCAGACTGTCAAGAGAATTATATTGTCCACTACTGAAGATCCTCATTCTATTGAAGAACCTTTACCATCCAACACGTTCAGGAGTGGTGAAGGCTTGATCCCCCTCTGCATGGTATGGTCCATTCCCCTGGACTCTACGTTACTATAGGACATAGGGAGTGGAGGAAGCAACCACAGTGTTCAGCGGGGGGACCATGGCTAGAGTACCAGATGCTGAAGATACTTTACCAGCTTTAGAGAGAAAGGTGACTGGCAACAAAAAAGGTAAGTACTAAACTTTTTAGTTCTTTGTTTTAAAGAGACCCAGGTCAAAAATGTTTCAAAGGCATCAACATTTCCAAAGTTGCCTAGAAAGACCAGTGTTAGACTTCATTTCTACCTGTATTTCAGTGCAATCCCTGACCCTGGGCCCAACAGTACTTGGAGTCTCAGCTCCAGGCTAATTCCATAAATTATGTGGAGTTGGATTTACATTTAACATGTACCACGTCCCATGATCACATAACCTTAGACATTTTTCTTCCATTGAGATTAGGGACTTTTAGAGCATCAGATACCTAATACAATCACCAATATTCGTTTAAAGCAAACATTAGTAATAATAATAAAAATAATATAATAAGTGTAATAATAATTAGTTTAATAAAACTTTGCAAAAGTCACAATTTAGAGGATACATAACTTTGTACAAATTCCACTTTCATTATTATTGTAATTCAACGCGTTTCACAGATTTTATTCTGCTTTCTCAGGAAAGTTCAAGGCAGGAACATGTGTATATGTTATATTCGCTGTCAAGTTTTAAAACATTTTATGCCTTTAGCATACTCAGATGTAACCAATTCTCCAAGTGGGAACGAAGGCCGGGGCAATCACAACCGAACTACGTAACATATCAAATTTAGACTTCAGGGCAATGTTCAGATAACTGAATAATAAACTGTATATATCAGTGAAGTTGGGGGTTCAAACAAACCTGGAATGGATTTCTTCAAAGTAGTTTGCTATTTGCTAGCAACTCCTGGACCAGATCCATTCCAGGTTTGCTGGATCACCCAGCTTCACTGATGAAAGTGCATCCTATCCAGCCTTGAAGAGCTTTAATAAATCAGGCCTATAGTCTCAAACCAGTTGGGTATGGCCCCACCTGCCAATTTACAGGAGATAGTAGATTACATTTTGCTTCATCAGTACCTGTGTAAACCTTTAACTCAACCTTTGTGTTCCTGTGGAACCATTTGGACCCTGGGCCCAAATCTTCATGGTTCTGACTAAATCACATCATGAGCTCCCTGTTGCACATGTTGATCGAAGCATATAGATTGTCAGATAGGTATATTCAATCCACATATGGTATGAAGATTTCTTCATTGGAGACAAGTAAACCTGGATGTTCAGTTACATTGTGGATATGGACATAGATCACAAATGCTTCTAATAACTTGGCATTGGTCTTTACTGTTGGTTGATCTGGGAGTCTGCCTTCATTTCCTTTTTTTATACCCTCTCCAAGGAATCGTGAGGAGGCTGTTAAAATAAGATATAACATGTAATTGTAACATATCTCAATCAATCTCCTGATGAAGCAGCTTTTGTCTGTGAAACGCGTTGAGAAAGAATTCAGTTTTTTTAGGATACCTTAGAAGCTCTTTAACTGATTATTTGTAATTTTATAATTATTATAATAAATTATATGTTTTGAAAATATGTGTGATGACTTTATCTGCCTTAAAAGTCCATGTTGGATGCTGTATAGTCTGTTGTTACATCACAACTATACTGTAACAAAACTATAATACCTATATTCCACCTTTATTACATTTCATTTTGCTTCTCCAAATATAAGTGCTACAGATTGACTCAATATTGAGTTCTGTTATTTATTTTATTAATGTTTGTACATGGTATGTATGTGTGTCAAATCTGTTTACTGTGGATATGAGAACAGGAATGGTCCCAAAGCAACATTGCACCAGGACATCCAAACCTGAGCTGTCTCTGTGATTCAAAGATACAAAATACAACTATCACCCCGGCATCAGACATTCCTTAAAACATTACCTGGTGGGAATTAATGAATGCCATTGAAATACACGCACCTGGATTATTCCTCACAGGTTTCCTGTTTTATGGATAGAGCCCTATATTCTGTTTACCGAAAGGTGTACATAATAAGTGTCCTGGCTTTTAATTATTTAACCAATGCCTTCTTTTATAGGACCCTGCGCCTTATGCAAACAAATGCCCATTGACACAGAATAGTATGCTAATTGGTTTTAACTACTTCTTTTATTTTCTTGAAAATTTCAAAAATCCTGAAAAGCTAGGAGGTAGAACATATAATACAATGTGAACTCACAAACTCTTTGAATTTTACCTTTTTATTTCACCCTTTTCATATGCGCTGCGTTTTTCCTGTAAAGAACCTTTTTTGTGTTTGCATGTTGTTGCAATCAGAATAAACAGTTTTAGCAGGTTGTGTTTTTATTTACTTAAAACTATAATAGTTGTTGGTATCAGTGACACTGCTCTCTCTTGGTTTGCTTCCTATGTGTCTGACCGCTCCTTTCAAGTTTCTTTCAATGGTAACTCCTCCTTGCCCACTCTCCTCCCTGTTGGTGTTCCCCAAGGGTCAGTCCTTGGACCGGTTCTCTTTTCTCTGTACACCTCCTCTCTCGGTAGTCTCATATCCTCCTTTGGCTTACAGTACCATCTGTATGCTGATGACACGCAAATAGATCTGTCAACCCCTGACCTGTCTCCCTCAGTCCTGGATAAGGTCTCATGCTGCCTGTCGGCCATCTCATCATGGATGTCTGACCGATTCCTGAAACTCAACCTGGATAAAACAGAACTCATCATCATCCCCCCCTCAAATTCCAAATCTCCCCCTGACATATATCTAACTGTTAACAACACTGTTATTTGTCCCTCCCCTCAGGCACATTGTCTTGGTGTCACCTTTGATTCAGCCCTCTCCATTTACCCCCCATATTCCGAACATTTCCAGCTCCTGTCACTTTCACCTACGCAACATCTCCAAAATCTGCCCTACCTGTCCCCTGAGACCACCAAAACCCTTGTATGTGCTCTTATCATCTCCCGTCTGGACTACTGTAACATCCTTCTCTCTGGTATTCCACTAACCCGACTCTCTCCTCTATAATCTATCATGAATGCTGCAGCCAGACTCATCCATCCTTCCCTCCGCTCCTCTTCCGCTGTATCTCTTTGTAGTTCTCTTCACTGGCTTCCATTTCACCTTAGAATCAAATTCATCTCCTGTGCTTTGCCTTCAAATCCCTCCACAGTTCTTGTCCCACTTACCTGTCTGACCTGGTTCAGCTTGCTTCTACTTTCTACTAATTTAAAAGAGGCCATAAAACCATCTTTTCATACTCACCTACCCATCTTCTTCTGTCTTTTAAACCCTCACTACTTCCCACCACTCCAAATTTCTCCTCCTATTGTGTGATACTTCCCCCAGATCTTAGATTGAAACCTTTTCAGGGCAGGGTCCTCTCCTCCTGTATTACTGTCTGTATTAGTCTGTCATTTGCAAGCCCTATTTAATGTACAGCGCTGAATAATATGTTGGTGCTATACACATCCTGTTTTTTTATTATTATTAATAATAATAATAATAATAATAATAATAATAATAGAAAGTTTAGCTGTTTGTTTTTTCTTTGCTTTAGTCCTATGGGACCCTGGTTTGTCTTGAATGTTATTGTTTGCTAATGCTGCTGTGTAGATTACATTGAACATTTCAGGCTCACCCATGTATAGCCATGAGAAAGATTGCTTGCCTGTAACTGGTTGGGAGAATCCCCATAAATATGGATTGAACTGATGTATATTAGGGGAGTTGCATATTTTACTATGCCATTAATATTCAATGAAGGTGGAGGTTTCACATGTTGTCTTCCCTCTTGCATAGGGAGGGACCGTTGGAAGCTTTCCTTAATTATTTCTTTTGGAAGGGCTGCATCTGTTATTAACATATCAAAAAGATACTCCAAACAAAAGTGCACCTTGGCACAATACCCCTTCCTAGGCTTTTGAGGCAGTGGGGACACTGAAAGTTTTTATTTTTTGGCTGACTCAAAATTTACAGCAACACACCGACTTCACAGCAATGATTGTTTTTATTGTGTGTTTTGTATTATGCTATTTATGTTTAATGGCATTCCATTGTACTAAAGCAACACATCCGACACACCTTTCTTGCAGTGCAGAACAATGAAAGGTAAAGGACTGCCTCGCATTTTAATGCAATACTTTGCAATGCAATGCATGGTGCTGGTCAGAGTTTAGATCTTTTGTGGAGCAATAAAAGCTCATTGATGCTATTTATTTAAAGCAAATTGATTATTGATATATATATATATATATATATATATATATATATATAT
>NC_092864.1:14767719-14810740 GCF_032062135.1 Pyxicephalus adspersus | reverse complement strand
TATATATATATATATTTATAAATGAAACTAATAGATTTTTTGTAATGCTGATATATCTCTATATCAACTGGTTGGAAACATTGAGTCATTTTATCATTGTTTCTGTTTTTATCATGTGAGTTTGATACACACCAGGTTCTTGTTTGTCCCTGGGAACTTTTTATGTGATTATGTCATAAAACGATCAATTGGTTTCATTCTTATAAATTGTACAATATATTAAACTCCCCTTCTTCTATGTAAATATATAAAGTAGTAATTCTGTCCTTTCTACCAGTTTTCAAAATGGCTACCGCCGGCATCCCGCTCCTCACGTGACCACGCCAATCCCCGCCTTACGTGTGCCTCGTGAATGAGGTGACGCAGTACGTCGCCCTCGCACAGCTGACTGGAAGCCCCGTGACTAGGAGAAGAAGAGAACGGACGACGACGACGGCCTCTCCGCTGTTTCGACTTGTTGAGGAGAAGTCGGCGGGACCGGTGTGAATTTGTCCTTTTCTTCTTTTGGTTTTGGTCTCTACCGGAAGGACTGTGGGGATTGGTTTACCTCAAGCGTTTAGGGGGCGGGAGCCTCCTGCCTCGGAGAACTAGGCCGCAAGCAGCCATTGTGTGCGCAGTGGTGACAGCGAGGACGCCGACGCCTGGAGGACATTACGGACCGAGCAGGGACCCCGTGAGGACTCCTTTTTTTGGGGGGGGGTTTCTTTACAAGGGACTTTGACGAACTGTAGCGAACGGACTTTATCCCCTCACCGGAGCTCTGTGTGGGACATTGGGACTGTGTGCTGGACTCTGTGGGGGGAGGACGCCCCATGGCTACCGGTGTTGTGTCCTCAGCATTTCCCACCTCCACCATCCCCCACCTGGGACTGTGCTGGTGTGCCTGAGGCGCCCCCTAGTGTGTGTGTATATATGTGAGGTGTGCAGTGTGTGTGTATGTGTGTGTTGTTCTCTCCCTAGCTCTGCAAATACCTGACAATTGTTAACATGTCCTGCGTGCATTATAAGTTTTCCTCCAAGCTCAACTATGATACAGTGACCTTCGATGGGCTGCACATCTCCCTGGCCGACCTCAAGAGGCAGATCATGGGGCGGGAGAGGCTGAAGGCGGCCGACTGCGACCTGCAGATCACCAACGCACAGACCCAAGAAGGTAAACATTCTATACCGTGCTATTTGCATTATATATATATTTGTATGCTGCTGGTGCCATGGGTAACGGAACGCTAGATGCAAAGGTTGGTGGTCAATAATGTGATTTTAGGTGCTTTTTGCATTGATTTACATTTTCAGCCAAGGTTTCTCTTTATCAGTGTTTCTCTAGCAGGGTTCCTACAGAGGTTGCTAGGGTTTCTGTGTTTCGGTTCTTTAGGGCTATGTGTGCATTATTCCCACTGGCTGCTATTGTAAGGGACATTCAGTGTTCAAGCCAGGTGGTAAGAAATTGTAGCAGCCCTGTATTATCATCAAACTCTTCAGTAACTACCCAAAACCAGCCAGGTGGTCACCGAAGTGCTGGGTTGTGTGCCTGGCTTAAAGGGGCTGGGGAGAACACTGGCATTTATCCTATTAACCAATATTATCCTTCCTATTGTGTAAGACTTTCTCCACCTCCTAGATTGTAAGCTCTTCGGGGCAGGGTCCTCCCCTCCTGTGTCACTGTCTGTATCTGTCTGTCAAATGCAACCCCTGTTTATTGTACAGCTCTCTGTAATATGTTGGTGCTATATAAATACTGTTTTATTATTAATATTAATGTTCTATGAACTGGGCATATATATCCTAAACATCGAGACCTGAAAGCTTTTGCAAGGTTTCCTCAGTGTTAACCTCCCCAGCGATAATGCTGAGTGTGGCTCAGGGTAAATTATCAAAAAACGGTAACCCCGAGTGTGCCCGGAAGTTTAAACAGCTTACCTGGCCCTCCAACAATGCCCGACATCTTCTTCCCTTTTGGGCCAGGGGAGCGGATGCCAGGCATCTGCGAGGCGGGACCAGACAGGAAATTTAAAATGTTCAGTATTTTTAAATGTACCGCTTTTATATTTAAAAATAATTATTATTCAGGAAGGTTAAGGTTGAGAAACACTGATCAAAAAGTGCTAGGAGTTATTTGAGCTATTTGTGCATCACAGGTTAAAAACCATTGATGCCAATGATCTTTTTGGCTATCTGTAAAACTGGGAAGTGAGGATATATAATAATAAACAGGAGTTATATAGTGCCAACATATTATACAGCGCTGTACATTAAATAGAGGTTGCACTTGACAGACAGTGACACAGGAGGAGGAGAGGACCCTGCCCTGAAGAGCTTACAATCTAAGAGGTGGGGGAAGTAACACGCATAGCAGGTATTCAATGAGAGGTGAAAGTTATTTTAAGGGTTCCCAGTGTTAAAAATGTAAAGCAAGGCTGCTTTAACTTGGAACATACATAATAGAAACACTGATTTAAAATATTGACTGATGCATCTGCTTATTGTTGTTTTTTTCTTTGTATTGAAATGAAAATGTTATTTGCAAATGTTATGTTAGGAAGTAAGCAGTGTTCATTATAAACATCATCAAGGTATGGTTATATGGTTACATCAGTTTTATAAACCCATTTAAACAATTTGTTTCATGTGCTGTTGATACAACAAAATGAGACAGAATCTCTCCAAAATGAAGGAAATTTATCCTTTTTTCTCGCTCTGGTTGCAGCTTTAGAATTGTGGAGTTTCCTTCACTTTTATTCCCGGTGATATTTCACAAGTCCAAATGATTTGGTAGTGGAAATCAACTACTAAATGGGCATTTATTAAATTTTTTGGCATTGCGTATACATGGTAATTGGTTTGTGGCTACCGTGTGTTTTCTGGAGTGGAAATATTGCATGTTGCGAGTTCTTGTTGGTGTAAAGTTGTAAATGGAGTGTTCCGGCCTCTTTGCTTTTGAATTTTTCTTGAAAAATCAATAGATTTAGAATTACTGACTACATATGTTGAGGTTTTATGTGAGGGTACTTTTCATGTTTTCATTGCAGATAATTCTACTTACTTCCTTAAGTATGAAAGGTGAGCAGAAATCTTCCTAATGGAATCACATCTGTAACGTTACTTCAGTGTTTTCCCAAACCACTTTTAGCCAGGCCCACCACCCAGCACTTTACATTAACCCTCCGGCTGTTTTTGGGGTCACCACCCAGCTTAGGAAAAGCATTCTG
Source organism: Pyxicephalus adspersus (assembly GCF_032062135.1). NCBI lineage: Eukaryota > Metazoa > Chordata > Amphibia > Anura > Pyxicephalidae > Pyxicephalus > Pyxicephalus adspersus. The sequence goes on along the minus strand of NC_092864.1, from coordinate 14,807,534 downwards.
TGGAATATACTGTTATCAACAGATTGAAAACAAATGTTTGCTCTGGGTTGCATTTGGTCGTTGCGGCCCCATTTGTTTCCTATGCACAGGTTGTTGACTTTTCTTTGAGTCAGAGTTAAGCCACACCCCTGATAGAAATAATTATTTAATTTTCTTAAGCAGGGACCTAAGTTGGCATTTCATAGCTTTTTTGATGAGCATTAGATTAAGCATCAGAAGGACCTAATATCAGTTTGGAAAGAAGTAGAATTCCTTTGTCCTGCTTGGACCCAGCATCCGGGGTATGACACAGGAAACATTTATAAAGTATAATATTTGACCTACAGTCATACAAGTTCCTGCACTTCATTATGGTGGTTACTTTCTCTTTATTGGACCTGGTCAGGTTGGCTGTATTTGTGCATGACATGGAATCAATCCTTATAGTTTTTATTTGTATCTATATTTAATCTAGAAGTGGGTAACACCCAGGGCCGAAACTCTTTTCTGTTACTTCCTGTTGAAAGGTTTGTCTTGTTACTCTAAATGATTCACGCAGTAGTGAGATTGCATAAGTGTGGATCATACGTAAATGATTTGCTAACTCGTTCAACGTGTTTTGTGTCATGTGTATGGACAATTCTATGATCCAGAGCGATGCACAGATAAGTGAATGACCATTATATAGTAGTGCATGTGCAAGCTGAAACACTTTGCTTTGGATAGCTAGAGGAGGAGTATTCAACCCCCTTCAAAGTGTTTTTGTTTATATTGTGGTCTGTGTCCCCAAAGATTTGCACTATTAACATTGGTGACCTTTTTTTATAAAGATTCTAAAGTCCTAAATGTTAGTGGTTACAAGGGGGAAATCTTCCAACAAGAAAAAAAGTTGTTGGGGAGAACTGTGTAAGTGGAGAGGAAATTCCCTTTTGTCTAAGATTTAACTTTTTTGTTTTGAGAACTACATTTTCTGATTTTTTTATTTTTTTTTCCCTTCATTTCATGTCTTGGTAACATTACTATTTCTCTACAATGGAGACACAGCAATAAAGTGAAATAGTTTGAGACCAGGAAGATCTAAGGCTATGTACACTCGTGCAATAATTGTTGATGGAAAGGATCTTTCACGATTCTTTCCAATGACAAACGACTGCACAATGCATGAACAAGGGCTGAATAGAGCAAGTTCTGCTCTATGTATAGGGGAGAACGAGGGAGCTGCACCCCACTGCGCTCTCTCCCCTTCACTCTCATTACGATCATTTGTCGCTCATCGTCCGTGGATCTGACAGGACGGTCGTTCGGATGGCGAGCGCTGTACACACGCAAGATTCTCATCTCAGTCCTAGGCCAATTATCAAACAAGAGCCATTGCACGTGTGTACGTAGCCTAAGATGTATAATTCATACGTTTTGTGTATATTGTACCATGGTACTAAAAAAAAAAAAAAAAATCTGTTTCAAGAAAAGTACTGTTTGTTTTAATACCTAGTAGTTAAGGAACACTGAACTAAAGTTTAGGGGTTCCTTACTTATTAGGAATACTAGTTGCCTGTCTGTGTCTGTTTGATTCTCTGGTACTGAAAGTATGTGGGTAATAAGTCAACATGAGGTCACAACGCCGTCCTGAATATGTCTGAGATTTCTCATTTATCCAGGTCATTGTATAACTAGTATTAGTAGCATTCAGCTGGACTTGGTGTGTTGGTGAAGACATTTTGCAGCTTTCTAAACTGATCCATCTATATCCTACTCTAGTAGACCTGATGAAGCACCTTTTAAAAGCTGCAAAGTGTCTTTAACAAGTCCAGTTGAATGTGACTGACTCTTACTTCTGTATACTTATTCTGGGCGTCTTAAAGTACTGCATGCAGCTAATATTTAATAGAAGCAGTGGCAGCCAACACTGCCTCATCACAATTTTTGCTCCATCTTGTCTTTTGAAACCCATATCCGCAGTTATTGTACTTGCTCTAGGTCTGTAAAAGACTGGCGCAAAAAAATCAAAATAGAAGCCAGTATTATTTTTTGTATTGGACAAGGAATCTGGTTTCTGCAGATAATAATTTTTCTTTTTTGTAAGGTTGTGTTTGGGAGAGAGTATATTGGTAATAGGGGGCTTTTTATTAAAAAATATAAATTCATTGTTTGGATAATTTCTAAATTAAACCACAGTAAATGTGTAACAGTTATGTTTAAATGTCCCAGGAAATTTAGAACCTCAAGAACCCTAAGGGTCCATTCACATCATATTGTGCTACAGTAACATCTTTTCAACAAAACTTTGCCATCTGCTAAGGAACATTGCATTACCACAGCTATTTCACTTTGAATGGGCCCCAAATACAAGAGAACTATCTGCTCTCCCAATACCACGCTGCAATGTAAAGTTACTGTATCTGAACCTAAAGCAAATAAAATATTTTTCATGCACTGAAATCTCATTATTGGGAGTAACCTGTCTTTTATTATGTGTTTTAAGGTCCGTTAAGGTCATTTTGGCACAGAAAATATAGCCTCAGCTTGCTTCCTCTTACACCTAAATCTTTTCTTTCTATTGAATGGTGCAGGTGGCATCTGTGGGTTGCAGTTCAGCTAAATGTAAACTTTTTTCACTTTGGTTTTTAGAACATATCTGTTATTTTCAGTGAGTGGTCTTGCATGCAAATTGATAGCAAAATTCTTCTGTTCTTGAAACTGCTATAGTAAAGTGTTTATAAAACACACAAAAATGGTTCTATTTCTTGAGGTCTCTTCAGTCCAATTATTTGTAGTTAGTTTTTGCAGTCCTGAGTATATAGAGCCATACATTTGTTAAATAATGTAAATATTAAGAAAAAAAACATGCCTCTTCTTTATAAAAGTGAGTCTTATGTATAAGTTTGTCTGCATTGACCATTTTCCTATACTCGGGCCCAGGGTTGCAATATTCTTCTGCTGCCTCAAATCTATCAAAATGTGGTCAAAGAAAATGGCAATCTTAAACAAGGGTTAAACACCTAGTGCAGCTGTATAATATGCTGAAAGATGAAAATTATATCTCAGTTGTGCCCTCAAACTCTCCATACTTCTCGTAGAAATGTTTTGTTGAAACTCTCTTTACTTGATAATTTTGCTCCATATGTAAATGAAATGTGACATTTACAAATTGCTGGGGACTGCAGTTGGTCATAAAGTGCCCCAGTTTGATTATCACGGTCCTGTCAGGCGACCGCCAAGCATGAGATCTGTAAGGGGCGAAGGAAAGAGAATGGTGGAGGGAAGCCCTCCTGCAGAGCATCTTCAAGAGTTTAATTTGGCTTTAAAGTTATCTAAAAGATGTTCGTTGAGTTTATGTAGCTATTTCTATTCAACTCAAACAGCTAAATTCACCTTGTGTAAGATTTTGGCTGCCTTTAAGTAAACGCATAAATCGGTGCATACAGTTAAAATGATTGCATGGACACCGCTTAATATAAAAACAGAATCGACGTGTTGTTGTATGCACTTGTGGGATTTGTATAATTTGCACCTTTTAACCCTCTGAAGGGTTGGACAATACCTGTCATAGCTATTAACCTTTCCCTTTGCGTCATTTCATTCCCTCAGTGAATAAACATTTTTTTGCATTACAAACAAAAAGCAGGAATAGAACTTCAATTTCTTAAGTGAAATCATGTTTCCCTATACCTCATTTAATTTGTCATAATTCTGAACTCTTTGCTGATACTGTTTCAATACATTGTTGCTCTTTGGCTCAATATATGTCAGATGTAGGGGATCTCTAAGAAGGAAGAATTGTACAATGTTTTAAAACTCTCCTTCTATGGATATTATTTCATGAGCATATAAAATAAATCCTTTGTGTTGTGTATTTACATTGATGCAGCGTCTTTATTGTCTAGTGTACTCATACCAGTTTGTTTTATGTGAAAATTGCTGTAAATTACCTTAATTGCTTCTGTATTTTTAACCTCTGTAGAATACACAGATGAAACAGCCCTTATTCCTAAAAATTCATCTGTTATCGTTCGGAGAATTCCTATTGGTGGAGTGAGGACTACAACCAAGACATTTGTCGTGTAAGTTCTGATGTCATTTTTTTACCTTTTTTTTTTTTTTTTTTATAGCTGTATGTTACATAAAGAGGTTTAGTGATTGCTTAGTCCTTTCCGGTTTTCTGTTGTCATTCCCTAACGTTCTCTGCCATATTGAAACATGTAATCTATTGCTAATGAAAACAATTTCCATGTTTACTCAAATCTTTCCCCAATATATTTCCCTCTGGTTTTGATAGTCCCTGCATCTTCCCCCCTCTGCCTTTTTCTATAAAGAAATATTTTTCAGTAATTGCATAACTGGCAATTGGCCTGGCAACTGGCCTACCTGTAGTAGGGACCTCTGTGGTCATATGCATTGCCAGTTATGCAATTACTGAAAAATAAACTTTTTAATATCAATTCCCTACATGTTAGATTTATCTGAAGTCTTTTCCTATTGTATATTTACTTTTTAAGGTGTTGATTCCACTAATTGCTTTCCTTTTTTGTTCTTGTTTGCATTCTAGAAATCGTAATGATCCAATGAGTGGAGCATCAAAAGCAGTATGTAAATCCCCAATCACCCTTTTCCTTTTTCTTCTTTACTCCAGCCTTAACAATGCAGGCTCCCACCTGCCCCTCTCTGTGTGGTTCTGTTGAAACTGTGAATTTGTAAAAGCCAATGTATTTTTGCACACTGGTATAATGAGCACTTTATGAAAGTGCAGAGTTTCTCTTGGCACTGTATTTCATATTGAATGCAATAATATATCCTGTTATACAGGACCTTGTACCGTCTGTATGATCGGTCACTACTGTGAACATGCTGTCATGTTCTGTTGTTTTGACTTTAGATCTGTTTGTATAGGCCTTTTGTATTGTTTCTTTACAATAAAGTATTACACGTGTCAGTTTTTATAAAACAAATATGATATACTTGGGTTTGTTTACATTTACATATGGCCCTATTTTACATATGTACTGGTTTTAAATCTTTGAATTTACTATGAACTGCTTTTTCTATACTTGAAAACATGTCTTGCTGCATGTTATGTAACAATGTTGTTACAGTTTATTGATGATTAATTACAGATCATGTGATTTTTAATGCACCTGTTTTTTATTGGATTGTAGCCTTATTGTCTGTCACATGTGATGTCTCAAAAGCATTGCAGCCAAATCATTTTTACCCTAGCTAAGCAGGTACTGTGCTTTAGCTGCCCCCAGGGTCCAAACACTTCAGTGCTATATATTGTACAATAATAAAGGGTTGGACAAATCTCTAGAGCCCGTAGCACTCTTTTTGCCATCTTCGTAAAAGGAGACAGAAAGAAAACAAATACTTGTACTCAGGTGTTAACATAAAGCAATGTTAACAGTAATTCTGCTATTGATATTCATTTACAATGCCTGGGTAATTGGTTTTTCTGTAACATGTTCCTTAAACTCTGATCACACTTCTGAGTACTAGGTGCTTTGGTACATTTTGTAAACCTAGGAGTTCAGATCCGCAAATATTCTCCTTCAGCAAAAATTACTTGAGTTACCTAGCTTCTTAGACAGGTGATCAGCACTGAATGGAGCCTGAACCCCCAACTTCACCAGGAAAAGTATTGCAGCCCTTCAGTCGGCTTTTCAAGAAGACCTAGCTTTATGTTAACATTTGATTTATGGGTCAGCTCTAAAAGAGGATAAATGTCATAAAAGCTACCCATTTATATTGCAGCTGTTTGTAAATGGGCATATACAGCATCAGCATTGACTGGTGTTGAGGACTTTATTTCGAGCTATAAATAAGAGGTACCCAAACTGCTAATTACACGGCAGTGTTCAGTTTACATTTAGAAAAGACAATTACTGAATTGTAGGGTCTGCACTTTACATTTGTGTTACATCCCACAAATTGGAAATGACATGTACAAAAAGCTTTATAGATTAGACTGTCTGCTGAACCGTTCTCGTAATTTTTCCACCCCTGTGTTTCTAAAGGTTCTAAATTATCCAGGTCAGCATATTTAGTAATAGTTGGTTACAGCCAACTCGACTTGCTGTGTAATACCAATCATGATTTGTAGTTTACCTGAGCTTCCTCTAGCATCAGGAAACATGTTTACCATTACAGAATAAGTCCACCTAAATGTGTTTCTAAAATATTAAATTGCTTCTAGCTTTTACCCCTCTAATAATAAAACTATTCACACATGTGTACTGGGCATGTTGTACAGTAGTTAGTACATGGGGGTTTGTCTTTTTAATAGTGCTGCTTAAAAAAAAAAAAGTCCTTACAACAAGGCTGTGCAAGCCATGTCTCTGTTCCTTTGTACATTTAAGTTGTAAGGACAGGTGGAAGGATTTCATCCGCCATTTCCTCTGTAGAAGCCAAGATATAGCTAGTTTATATGGCAAGACAGGAGGTATAGATGTGATGCAGATTGTCAATATGTAGACACTAATCGATGGTATTTTTGTGTGCATGTGATCCACCTACCACAACAATAGTTGTCAGACAATTGCCATACAGATATGCACATTTACATTGGACATATAAAGCAGCAGCATTTCTATTTACAAACATGCAATGGATACTCCATATAGCTGTGCTTGAGAGGATCTGGCAAATACTCTCCTATTTTTGTCTGGACCTTTACAATGCTTTAGTAAGCAGCTTTTCTGTGTACTGCCCAGTTTTGTATTCATTATAAGTCAGCAATTTGTCATAAATTTAAAGATAATTTTTTTTGACAGGAGTAGTTGGCAATTTGCTGCTGATTAAGTGGTTCTGGTGCAAACCCATGTAATTGGCCCCTGTAGTGATCCCAGGATTTGGAGCCAGACTGGTTGGATTCCAATCACGGTTTCAGTCTGGAGCATGGTCACAAATCTAAAAGCAGCCAATGATGTTGGCCTGTAGTTGTGTCATGGCATCAATGTATCCTCAGGATGAGGTATCATTCTGAGGAATTCTAAAAAACAGATTGTGGGCGGGAAGCTGTTAACTTTGCAGCTTGAACAAAAGCTTGACAAAATTGGATGAGCATTTGCCGGCTTGTTTCCTAGGGCTTCTAACAGCTATTTAAGGATTGTTGGCTTTTTTATTTATTTTTTATTTTTTTTGCAACAGGTAGAACAGCAGAGACATTGAGTTTCACTTGCCACTGCATTGCTTTATTCTACAGAACTGAGTATATTGTAGAATAAACAGATGACACTTGCATTGAAATACAAGAGTGATATACTTGGAAATAGTAGGTTTTAAACCAAATGTAGCTTTATCAATTACTTTCCTACACATCTCAATATTGTAGGTCTGTACTGTATTTTAAAAAAAAATCCAGTATGGAAAGTGCAGTTTAGTTTTCGTGAAACCTTTAAGAAAGCACACCTGGAAACCAATTTTGCTGCTGCAATATCTCATAATTGTCTTGTATTGGCAGATATCTGAATTATGTCATAATCCTATTTTTTTGTCTGTGCTCTGTATTTGCGAGCAGGAAAATTGAACAATGGCGTCCATACACACAAATCTTGTAGTCATTGTTTTCATAGAAATTATAGAAAGTAAAATCCCTTCTATACTAGGGTACTGCTTGTGGCTGTCCCCATCTTACAAAGGAAACATTCACCAACCATTGTGATATTGATGGCATATACAGTAACAATACTAGAAAACACCTTTACATTTAACTGTAAAGTAGGATCCTGGAGAAATGGGATTTCTAATTTTCGATTGGCATTAAAACCTACTAAAAACATGCTGTACATCAGTTGCAAAGCACAAATGTTGGCGCACTTCTTGGACCACAGACGTTCCAAAAAGTACCCGCCTCTTTCAACTGTATTTTGCCAGTGCCCAGCTGCTATGCAGTATTAGGTATTCTGATCAATAATCTTTGAAATATTTGTAATCGTGTTAATGTTTTTAATCTTTTTACTGCTAGTATAATTCACTAACAGGCTTAGATTAATGTCCACAATGATACAAGGTTTTATTAATGATGTAGAAATTAGGAAATCATTTGCTGTGTTCTTTGATCCCAGAATAAGTTTCGTTTTAACCTGTTGAGTGGCTATTGTAATATTTATTTGTGCAAGCATTTAAGCGTTTTTCTTGCAATAATTTGCATCTTCATTTGTTTATAGCATGTGTATACAATGAGTCACATGTTTTCAAAATAAAATTAAACTTTATTTTAGCAGTTTGTGTTCTTGAAATGTCTATTGCATTTAAATGTAACTGATGAGCCCTATCGATATACTGTTATTCAATCACCTAGATTTGGGGCTGCAGATTCCTAGTGGGGACACATCAGCTTGACATCATTCTTGAATTTTATTTTTATTTTTTTGCCATTGCAGCTTTTAAGTAGTTTGATGTTGTGGGTTCAATTTGTACAGTGCTTTTTTAGAACAGCACGCCAATGCACAGGTACAGCATCCTCCAGTACACAACATTACTTTTTGTTGTGTTAAAAGATGCCGGTCTGGTTTTTCATCTCTAGTTCAGTGGTCGCCAACCTTTTCGGACCTACAGACCACTAAATGCACAGACTCTGGACCGCGAATGCTCGGCTAGCCATGTGTCTCATAAAGGGGAAGAAACTTACCCCGTAGTGATGTCATGATGCCAGAAACTGCCCACTGTCCTATCACATTCTCAGACCTGCGATGGGAGAGTGGGCGGGTTGTGTCCAGACACACATATCCGTATGGGATTCATGGTCTGCGGTTCTGGCCGGTGCGCCCCCCAGCAGGGTCCTTAATCTGACCCCACTGGGGGCGCACCCGCCAGAGCTGCGGATGACCACCAGTTGGCGACCGCTGCTCTAGTTGTTTGGAAGGTATGCGATTTTTTGCGATAGTGGGAATCTCAAATTTATTGTTGTGCCTACTGAAAAAAAAAATGTAGTTTCTAGAAATATGTATGGATGAAATTTTTAGATGGGTGCATGGGAGATTTCCTTTAACTACCTGTTGTGTCTTAAGAGAAATTTGCCCTCATGGTACTCTGATAGAAAAAATAAATAAATGGCATATTACCATAACCCTTTAATGATTATCCACTAAACTGAATTTTACTAAATTTCCTCAGCTCAGGCATTGAAATGTCAGCTCTGTTTGCATCAGCTTTGCAAGTCTTCTATTAACAACCTGCAGGCATCCTTAAGATGTTGGCATATGTGTAGAGGCGGTCCAAACAGAGGACCAAAAACAAGTCCCTTTCCAGTACCTGGTATTATGAATAATTTCACAGCATCTCTTCAATTTAGTAATTTTACATGTATTGTGTTATGTATTTGAAGTGGGACAAAAGTTAATATACAGCTAAGATACAATTATACAGTTTTGAGCATATAGTTTACATTTGCTCCCCTTCCCAGTCTGCTCTGATGCAACCATTATAGCTGTATAGGAACAACCTAATACTGCTTTGCCTCATTATACTAGTTGTCATTTTGTTTTCTCTTTTTAACATATTACTTTGGTATTTACAATTTCTAACCTTGAGAAAATGTCTAATTTTTTTTAATCACATCATCTGCATGTGCGGCAGCACAATACTAGTATATCAAGACAACTGGCTTTTTTGTTGGATCGCCCAGTCCTTCCTCTTTTTTTTCTTATAGGGCAAACACAAAAATTTGAGGAAATAAGATTTAGCCAGTTGAGCTTTTATCAGAAAATGTCCAGCCTTTTTTTTTTTTTTTTTTTTGTTCCTAACAGTCGTGGACAAATGTGAAACTTAGTAGTTTGGAAAGTGCATTTTGTGTAATATTTGTGCATATTTTTTCTCTCTCATTTTATTGATTTTTATTGTATTGCATTTCTTTATTTCTGTTTATTTTTTAATGGTTTAGGAAACTAGTAAGGGCTTTTTCAAACGTGGTCCAAAATTGCATCTGCAGGACACATAGATAGTAATCTGCTTTATGCGCAGGAGCATCAAAATGCATTGCAGGTAAATGTGTTTGCATGCGTTGCCCTAGCATTTGCAGTGGTGTGATTCTGCATCTCAAAGGCAAACATGCGCAAAAAAGTTCCCAACTTAACCCATAATGTTCACTGGGAGCTGAGCTTGTGGTAAAGCGTTGTTGTTATACCCCAAGTCTGAAAGAGGCTTAAATGTTGCATTGCTAGTAAAGCAAAGGAAACACCTGGGTTTCTGAATGTTTAATTTATAATTCAATCCACAGTAAGGTAATTTAAAGCATATCTCCAGCCTAAACTTTTTTCGGCTGTGTGTAAGGTGGGAAATGAAGTCTTTAGGAATGAAAGACAGACACTCTTGAGTTTCTGACCTGCACATAACCTGCTTCGCACCAAATGCACCAGTTGATTTTTTGGGGGGCTCAGTAGTGTTCTTGATTTCTATTTGAAAAGTTAGAACCCTTGTTCACTTTTGAATTTTTGTGTTCCTGTTGGAGTTTCCTATTGCAGATGATGGCATTGTCATCTGAATAGGTAGTAGGAGAATATCATCTTTAACAAGGACTCAGTAGCGAGGACTGAAAGAATCTATAACTAGAAAAAAATTGAACTGGAATTGTGCTTAATGGATAACTATTTATTTTTTGTTCTTCAGTTTTGAATAGCCCTAGAGTTGGTAATCAAATGATTCGCCTAAATCATTCCTACTACTAATCTGTTTACCTGTAAAAGAGTGTAAATGCTTGCCTTTTCTGCCATTCACGTTGCTCATCACCACTCCCATTGGTGACAAATCCTCACCTGGAGCCTGGAACTATGGGCTGATTTATTAAAGCTTTCCAAGATTTAATAGGGTAGACTATCATGGGTGATCAAGCAAACCTGGCATGGATTTGAAAACATTTGCCAACTAATAGCAAATTATTTTTAAAATGTTCATTCCAGGTTTGCTGGGATCCCTTAGGTTCACCCATCATGGCCTATCTTTATATCATTGATGTCTCTTATGATGTGAAGGAACCACAAATGTTTACGCTGCTGGAAGTGTCTGTTTCACATCAGATTTTCTGTGCCAGTTTTTCATAAACTGAAAGGTGTTTGGTGACACACAGGCTGCAGGGGAGATGAGCATATACAATCTTTTACATGCGTCTTGTCTGGAAGAGGTCTAGTGTAGTGACCGGGTTGCCTAAAAATAAACCTGTAACATATCGAGTTACCAAGTTCTTTGGGAACCATCAACGTTGTTAACCAGGATATGGGTCAGCATGTTACATGTTTGTTAAAACTATAATAACAGTATTCCCCGGATGAATACATGAAGAGTAATAACTTTCTTTGAGGTTCTGTAGCAATAAAATTTCCCACTTTACCAATCACTCATTTCCCACTTGCTCAAAGTGTAGACCAACTGGATATTTTGTTTCTTTTATTGGAGAAGCAAACAAAAAAGGCACTTAAACATGTTAAAAATGTTTTAACAGGCTTCTTTATTAAAAAATATTTAAAACCTAAATCTAATGTACAAATGATTTGCATTTTTGTTTTTTTTAAGAATTGCTTTTTTGTTTTATAAATGTGCCAAATGTTTTCTGTACCATGAATGCATATATAAGGGGGTTTAGTAATACAGATGTGTGCTTTAGCTCTATCCTTTCTTTTAATGTTTTTTTTTTTTCTTTTTAAATGTGTAACTTGTTGTTTTAACATTTTTAGCTTTTGAGTCACATGTGACGATAGGGAAAATTGAAGTGTTGTATTTTCTGTCATTGACAATTTCACTGTTTTTATTTGTGAATTGAACGTATTTATTTAATTTTCTGTGAACAGATTGATGACGCTTCTGCATCTATTTCTCTGGCCCAGCTTGCTAAGGTATATGTATACACATTAATGTTCAACCTGTGTCTCTTTCTCTAAGATTTACACTACAAATGTCTGTTGTAACAATTTTTTATACTTTTAAAAAGTTTTATTTACTGATACAGTTTTTGACTTCCTGAAATGTAAATGGCATTACGTTTCTGCAATGTTAAACTTCCCGGAGAGAAGCAATTATTTCATATATTGTGGAGTTGTATAACTTCTGCTTTATAACACCTTCTCAAGAGGAAGAAAAAACACTGAAGCTTTCCTTACAAGAAGAATAGATATTTTTTGAGATTTTTTTTTTAAAGATTAAAAAAAGGAAGATAATATGGGTTAACTTTTTACATGGACGTTGACCTTTGTTTTTTATTTTGAAGAGTCTTAACAAGGACACAGAAAACGTTTTCTGATACAATGTGTTCATGGCCGACCACTTTATTGGTGAAATGTATGGTTTAATATCTAACGTTAATAACCTACAGTTCAGTATTCTGTACATGCTGACAGCACGTAATTTATTGTCGTGTTTGATTTGCTGTATTAATGCACTGAAAATGTCTGTGTTTAATACTGCTTCACCATCATACATTAATTGGATTATCTTTTTGTATGTTTTGTTAAAAAAACAAAAACATGCCATTGCAGTTATTATTAATGTTCCTATTCTTGTACATTGTTTAATAATAAAAAATTTATCAGTTTGCTTGTTTTGTGAGTGAATGCTGAGCCCAACCATGCTAAGATAGCTGTTTATGTGAAATGTCAGTGGATCAGAAGACCATGTACTTGAAGCATATGGCTTGGCCCGTCACTGAAATCGCTGCCGTAACGGATGAAGAAAGACAGCCGGCTATGCTTCATATTAGGCCATGTTTATACCTGCTGGAGAAATGAATAGACTGTTAAATGTGATAATTGTGTATTTGGTAATAAGACAGCATTTTTAATTTTCTACTTCAAAAATTGACCTTTTCATCTCAAATCTTAGCCCTCCTCAGTGTCCCTCAATGCTTTTCTCTAGCCCTATCATCGGGTTATGTGATCTCTGTCATGGGTGGATATGACCTAATGCCATGTAGTGGTGATAATTTAGTAAGCTTTGTAGGCTGCGTGCACACATTAGATTTGCATTTCTGGAAAGGTCTTTCATGATCATTTCCAGTGACGGTGAACTAATAAGTGCTGTACACTCATTGTTCTTCATGGATCTGCCGTGAGGTATCTATGAACAGCGTATGCATGTCAGAAGCTCACCTGAGGCAAGCACAACCATTCTAACATAGCCTAAGCCATGCTAGTACATGCTACCAATGTTGAAATTCATTCATCGTTTTAAAATATTATTTAAATGTAGTTTTATATATGTTCGTTCTATTGAAGAAACTATTTTTTTTCTATTTCTTTGGAGAAAAGGGAACAAGACATCTGCGGCATATATGCTGCTCCCAGATTTTCCATCTCCCAGTCTCCCAACAGAGAGCATCATGACTGGGCCTGGTGAGACATATGTATGTCTATAGCCAGGCTGAACCTTCCTAGACAAAGCACCTTTACAAGCAGCTATTTCAGTTCATCTGTGATATGCAGAATATATTTGAGCATAATATGATAAAATAACAGTCTATTCTTTTCTTAGGTTGTCAGGTTTGCGAATGTGAACAATGCTATTGCAATACACACACACACTACAGTTTCCTAGTGAAACCAATATTAGGTGGTTGTGTTATACCAAAGAAAATTACCTTATGTCCATGGTACTTAAGAGGAAAATGTGTATAGATGACATTTGCAAGCTTGCATTGTACCACTGTCATGAGGCTGTAATGCACAGACAGTGGGGTCAGGGTTAAAGGACTTAGATTTGTTCACAGTGTGTTCTGACCTTCCACCAATGTGCATTATAGCCTGCATGTATCATGGAGCTAAACATAGACTACTGAAAAAAAACAAATGGCACTGGGATAGGTACTGAATGTTTAGCACAACCTTTGCATTTGTATTCAATAGGCCAAACTGGATGTCATGTTCAAGGAAACCTGTAACTAGAAGAAAAATATTTCTATCCATCTTATAAAAATAGCAGTTGCCTAGACGTTTGTATTTGATACACTGAGCCACTGACTTGGGATAAGTATGCAACCACAAAATCATATCTGCTTTATCATTAGTGCAGGTTTCCTTTAAATGACTGCTCCAAGTTTGTTGCTTTGCTCTCTGTTCATATCTCCCAATGTATATAAGTAAACAGTTTGTTGAGTTTTGCTCATGCAACTTTTTGCCATAGTCTTAGTACAGCATCTGTAGGTTACCAACACAGACTAGATGCTCCAAGAGTTGCAACCCGACTGTGTGGGTAAATTTTACTGAGGGAGAATTGCAAATAATTCATTACAGCAATACATTTTTTTAAACACGATATAAATGTGATTAAAGGCAATTCTTCTGCAAGAAAAAAAGTAATGCTTTGTATTCCTCCGTCATTTAACACTGATTACTATAGGAGACGTTAGGTGACTGTAACACTTAGTTTTTAATATGATAGAGCATCCATGAATTTTTTTTTAATGTGCTTTTTACCTCACTTAAATAAGAGGGACACATGTCATAAAAAGTACATCCTACAGTGCACATAAATTACACTTTGGCTGGTCCATAATCACATCCAGGTCCCAGTCTGTTTCCCATCAGCTGTAAACTCAGTAATTGCCCCTTTGAAGTTGGTTTTGCATTCCAGAAGATCTCTCCTAGGATTTCCATGACAAGGATCATTTGTTAGTTTGCTACCAGATTATGATTTGTCATTAAACCCTTTGCATGTAATCTTTTTGCAATGTTGCCATTTCTCATAATGTTTGACTCATTGCTGCGCATGACATTTTTTTAATCATTTATAAAACAGGTATAAACATGGCCTAGGCATTTATAGACCTTTATGGTACTGATTAAATTCAGAATTGTATAGGTCACTTAATTGTCCTTAGATCTGTAGCATTTGTTTTAGTGGTGAATCTGAGCTGACCTATATCCCCCTCTGCCCCCCAAACAACTGTTCACCGTGGATGAAAGAGCGGGCATTAATGACATACAATAGTATTGAATGTGTGAGTGCCAAGCTGTGTTTGGGCCTTCAGCCTCTTCCTATTTGTCTTACTAATTTCTCTTCCTCCTTAATCAATTGCCTGTTAAACAGACCGCCAATCTTGCTGAAGCCAATGCTTCTGAAGAGGATAAAATCAAAGCAATGATGTCACAGTCTGGTCATGAATATGACCCCAGCAAGTAAGTAAACCTACCAATTGAAGTTGCATTCCTCTCACTTTCCTGGAAAAATGGTGAATTATAACCCATAAAATCTTCTCTCTTAATATCTTGACAGCTATATGAAGAAGCCTCTTGGACCCCCACCACCAACATATACTTGTTTTCGATGTTTAAAGCCTGGCCATTACATCAAGAATTGCCCTACAAACGGAGTAAGTGCATATTTCAGACATCTGGTAGTCATTAACTTACTAGCAGCACATTTTTTTTATTGGGGAATGCCATTTTATTATGTTTTTAGCTATACATGTAAGCTTCATGTAAATGTTTTTTGTTTTTCTTTTAGCAATATTTTGTTTTCATCTCTCGTTTGTAATAACTACACATGAGTAGTCATATTGCTTTATTACATATGTAATATTATTAATAAACAGAATGTATACAGCGCCAACATATTACACAGCGCTGTACATTAAATAGGGGTTGCAAATGGCAGACCTCAGCTACCTGCTTGACGGAACTGAATGTTAATGAGAGCACATTTTTCTGTGCTCTCATTAGCTAGGCAAGTGAGATTCATAACCTTTTAGGCCTAGAAAAAAGTGATTCAATTAGGGAAAGTGGTTTCTTGAGCAATCATCCGTTTGCTTCTAATAACCTCTTGGTAAATTCACCTTATCAAAAGTATTTTTGACATATGAACATCCTTGGTGCCTTTTAAATTTATACTAGAATTTTTTAATGAGATCAATGTAATGTTACATTGGCTAGAACTCTTTGGTAGTATGATGAGTTTGACATTAAAATTACATTTTAAACCCATCAGTATCACATTTTATGTACTTGGCACATGCCCCTGATTAAGAACCCTTGTATTAGATTATTCCATGTAATGTAGCTTAGATTGAATCCCCTCTTGCTGTTGTAATTTATTACTCTCTTTATCAATGGAGCAATTTAGCTTTCATTCAGTTTGTTCAATTGATTGATGGCGAATAGACATGGCAGAGGCTGCTCTGGGACAGCACATTTGGTGTGTCTTATCTACAGCATGTGCAGGGAGAACCATTCCAAATTTCTAATGGATAAAATGACAAAAGTAATCTTTTTCTCGTATTAAATTATTCTAAGGCTACATACACACTTGCAATGCTTCTCGTCTGATAATCGGCTCAGGGCGTGTGTACAGCGCCCATCGTCCGTTGTCCGAACAACCGTCCTGGCCGATCCACGGACAATGGACGACGATTGATCGTAATGGAAGTGAAGGTGGAGAGAGCGCAGCGGGGTTGCTCTGTCGTTCTCCCCTTCCCCTCTCCATTGAGCAGAATGGTGCTGTATGTACAGCACTCGTTCATGCATCGTGCAGTCCTTAGTTGTGGAAAGGATTGTGAAATATCCTTTCAAATGGCAATTATTGCACATGTGTACACATGTATGTTTTTATTTTGTGAACATATTTTGCTTTACAGCACAAAATTCTAAAATTATGTTTACCTTTTACTTTTTTTTTTTTTTTTTTTTTAAGGACAAAAGTTTTGAGTCTGCTCCCAGGATAAAAAAGAGCACAGGGATTCCTCGCAGTTTTATGGTGGAAGTTGAAGATCCCAATATGAAGGGAGCTATGCTTACTAACACTGGAAAATACGCCATACCTACTATTGATGCGTAAGTCTCCTGCTTAGTATTTTTAAAGCCAGAAGCAGGCCTCTTACTTATCCGGTATTAACCTAAAACTTTAATTTTTTTTTTTTTTTTTTTTTTACAGCGTGGCATATGCTATGGGAAAGAAGGAAAAGCCACCTTTTTTGCCTGATGAACGGTCTTCCTCTTCCGAAGAAGAAGATCCCATACCAGACGAGCTTCTCTGTATGATATGTAAAGATATTATGGCTGATGCAGTGGTAATACCCTGCTGTGGGAACAGCTATTGTGATGAATGTAAGTAACTCTGTGTTTTTGCTTCTTTTATGCAGTGTAATGTTCTTAAAGTCATCATGTGCAAAGTTCCAAAGCTGTAGAACAGGCACTATAGAGGGGGGGTTGAAGCATACTTTCTGATGTCCTCATATGTTAACTGGCAGCCCCAAAACCTCTTTCATATTCAGTTGGGAAGATGATGACCTGAAGTTCTTTCTAATTACTACATTTCACTATTGGCCTGACAGTGTGATGAGAAATTGGGCTAATCAATTGAATCATTTATTTAATTTACCTGTCACTGGAAGTAGTTGGCTTCGGTGCCCAACGTTAGTACTGAAATTTGCAGAATGAAATGCTCTAATGCTATGTGAACACACAGAATGGTATTGAAAATGTTTGCGGACACCTTGACGTTCCCATTTTGCACCCTTGTTCCAAATGAGCAGAGAGTAAATCTGATCTTTTTTTCTTTTTTAATTATCAACCCCTTGTCCTAATGAGCCTTGTCACTGTTACAGAAAGTAATGGGTAAAATATTTTTTAGTTTCACTCGCAGTACAGAGTTCTGACCAGTCCACACTAGTTATTAACATCATATCCTGTCTATGCAACAAAGCTAGGAGGTGTACAGGAAGTGGAGCTCCTAATGGCATAAAGCATAGATTCTGCTAATCAAGCAGGGGCTTCTAAATTTATAGACTTGCCACACCTTCTGACCACTTCTAGCTTTTTTAGATAGAAGGAATTCTCACTTTTGTTTACAATTGCCATTGTGGTTAGGTCACATCTCTATACAGACATTATAGGTAGGGGTGCATTTTAATTAATGCTCTTTGTTGGGTTGTGAGACTGATAACTGCACATTTGTTCATATATGCAGTTATCCTTTAAATGATTTTTTGGCATTTTGAGGGTGTGATCATGGTGACCAACAGTAAGCCATGTCAATTGGTAGGTTACAAGGGAAACCAAATTTCATTTGTTTTGTTTTTTTAATTTGAGTTGCAAAGTGAATACTTTTATCAGGTTATCTTCTGCATTTGGGTTTTTCCAGGAGTTGTCATTGTTCTATTTCGATGTTGTATGCATCACATGGGTTGGGTATGAGACTGTCCATAGTAAGTGCATGTTGCCTCTGGGACTTACTACAGTATTTTCTCTGCCATAGGTATCCGCACTTCTTTATTGGAATCTGATGAACATACGTGCCCCACTTGTCACCAGAATGATGTCTCGCCTGATAACCTTATTGCTAACAAATTCCTGCGTCAGGTAATAGCAGACTTTCGTGAATGATGAAAATTGTTATGCTAGCCATATACATCTATTTTCATTGCAGTATTAGCCAGTTTGTAGAAGCTATTTATCAGTTCATACAGTGTACTACTTCTGTTCCTATATAAATACTAAACTGATTGTCTCAATAGGTTTGATTATGTTTGTGATCAAAGGTAAATTGCTAGAAAACTGATGCTGGAGAAGAGAAACGCTAGTGTAAAAAACCACATCATAATGAGTTCTTTTGGTCAGAAAAATAAAACAAGGAAGTAGCTCAAATTAAATTTACCTCTATCAAAGCAAAGATTCACATTGGTAAAACATAAACATGAACAATACAATAATTTTCTAGTTAGAGCAAAAAACAAAAACTGTTTCAAACATTTCAACTAGGAATAAACTTAAGGGGCTTGTTCTCAGCTGTACACTACTGTGTACTGTGTGTTGTGATATTGCACACATAACGCATCGTGCCTGCAACACTGTGCATTGACAACTTGTTCAACAAGGTTTTACCACAGGAGCTGAAATCAGTTAGCCTTGTCCAGAGATAGTTCATTTTTCTACACTGCCATTACAGGATTATGTACAAAAGCAATATTTTGCTTGATTTTTTTTTTTTTTTTTCCTTGGTTAACTGTTGTACAGTACTGTGCAATATGTTGTGTTTTATAAAAAGATAAGCTTGGATTTCTCAGTATGAAACCTTTGCCTAATGAAACAATCATTCTTTTTATACCATTTCCCCCGAGCGGATAGAATGCTACTACAAAGATACGGTAACATGTCAGGAGCGCAGAGTTTCACCTAGTTAGTGTCTGTACCAAATCTAGCAAAGCAATACTTTTATTAGTGGACTAGCTGGATCAATCACTGAAGAATTGTGGTGGTATTTTGAGATTGGCTTCTTTTATTTATTTATTTTGCTTAGAGTTCTAATTTAATATTGAAGATTACTTATTCTATGGCTTCTTTGGGTGCCTGTATTTCTGAATATGGCTGAAAATTGTCTAATTTGTTATGCTAGAATTTGTTATGTAGATAGAATGTATCGGTCAGCGTTTAGACAGTTTTGGTAATTACAAACAAAAATTCTGGAAAACTTAAACGTTGCATACTATAATAGTGGGTTATGGGACAACAAAAAATAACCTGGGAGGGTTTTAACACTTTCCTGCTCAATGCAAAACAAAAAACGTTTGTCTAGATGTAACATATCTGTCTTTGTTTCATCTAGGCTGTAAATAATTTTAAGAATGAAACTGGTTACACAAAGAGGCTTCGCAAACAGCAGTCTGCTGCACAACAGCGACAGCAGCAGTCAGCTTCAGCACCACGCAGTACAGCACAGCCAACTCGTTCATTGACATCTCGCCAGCAAGACCCTCTTATTGCTACCACTACTACTACTACTACTGCTGCAACAACTATTAATGCTACTGGACCTGCAACAACTTCTGCTCCTCAGACTACTACTGCAAACCTTTCTACAGCACCCAGTACAACACAAGCCAATTCTCCAGCTAATGCCCAGCCACAGACTCCTTCTCCTGCAGACCTTCCAGCTGCTCAGTCGGTTCCTGCTCACAAGGAGAGAGAAAAATCAGAGTCTACATTCCAGTAAGTCTTTGGCAGCTGAAAGAAGTTAGTTCACCTATTCTGTATAAAGATGAGGTAGCTGCTTTTTTTTCTTAACAAGAGCTAATCAAAAATGTATTCTCGAATCCGTGAACTAACAAGCTGCCAATCACATCCCTAAAAAGTGTCAAGATCCGCATATGGCCATTAGTTCTCAAGTTGCTGCTGTCCTGCCCTCCTTTCACCCATCAGTCTGCCTACCTCTGATGCACTCTTTGCCATCCAAATGCACTTCTGTTGCCTTCTCCAGGCCCATCCCTTTCTAGGGTCCCTTTCTTTCTTCCAACTGTATGTTCTTTTCCCTAATTAAGCTTGCTCCCTCTTTCATCAATCCACATTTCTGTTCCTGGCCCTGTTTTTTCCTGCCCCCTGCTTTTAAAAGCCACACATTTCCCTGCACCTCTTTCTCACATCCATTCTTTACATGATACACAGCCTTGATCACTGATATAAATGGGTCTGTTGATCAAAAGACCTTGCTATAATGTATGAATAAGTTTGTAGTAAACATCCCATGTTAGTTTTTTTTGTGAAATCATCAGCACAACTTCCATCTTAGTTTTCTTCTTTATTTTATTAATCAACAGTCATGAGAAGCGAGAGAGCTCCCGCTCAGCTACCGTATCTTCTGCTCCTGTTACATCAGCTAGTAGTTTACCACCATCCAACAGCCTGCTGATAGGAGACAAAGTAAGTTTGTTGCCTGTTCATTTATATTTAATTTATGTGCCCCTATAAGCTGTGGTATCTAATGTATGTTGCTTTATTTTGTGTACCAGGGCTTTCATGTTCCAGTACTTGGCCAGGCGCCTCCAGTTTCTCACAACCTTCCTCCACCAAGTAAGTAGTAGCTCTGGATTTTGGGGGATAATGTCATATAGTCTACGCTTCATCCTTCAAAGTATATGCCTAATTACTACATCTCTGCAATATTTTACTACATATATTTAATATATATATATTTACACATATACAGAAAATAGATGTTGCTACACCGAAACCTCATAATTGTCAGCCTTGTTGAAATACAGAACCCATCTTCCATGCTTATTTTAGAGGAGTTCTGTAGTTAGAATCGAGAGCAAACAGGCTTGATTGACAATGCTGTTTCTCAATAAGTACAGAGTAGTGATTAGACATTACCACATTAGGTGTAACTGTCAGGGTCACCAAATGAAAAAAAAGTTGATAGAAAAGTGCAACGACCATATCTAAGATTTGATAAGCTATGCATAGGCATTTTTTTTATTATGGGCTTACAATATTGACTAACAATAACATATTTAAATTGTTTTCTTTTTCTGCAGCTCCACTTATGCGAGCCAATATTTCCAGGCCATCTGTCCCAAGACCGCACATGGGATGGGACGGGTTAGTATTTCTTTTCCTTTTCTTTCATGGGTAATATTAGATTGCTTGCATTAGTATTACCTTAATGTAGTAGGAAGAACACTTGTAGACTGTTGTAGTGAGGAATGGTGAGCTGGAACTGTTTTACAGTTGAGTGTCTTAATAAAGACAGTAAGTGGCATTTGAATGTTAACTTTTTATTTTTTCCTTTTTGCAGCCATAGCCGTGGGAGACATCCTCACAACGATCGTCCACCTAGAAACCAAGGGCCATCTCTAGCTTCCTCTGGCCCAGTCTATGTCCCTCCTCCAACACCACTTTTTCCTCCACCACCACCACATGGTCTTCAACTGCCTCCTGGTGTACCGCCACCTCAGTTCCCACCTCAGTTTCCTCCTGGTCAGCCTCCTACTGCCGGATATTCTGTTCCACCCCCAGGCTTTCCATCAGCACCTGCCACTGTGTCTGCTCCATGGGTTGCCCCAGCCATTCAGGGTGCTCATGCCAGTGCATTACCAGCCCAGTCGTTGGCGCCTCCTCTGTCCAAAGAAGAGTTTTATAGAGAACAGCGTCGCCTAAAAGAAGAGTAAGTAACCCCAAACCCTGATATTGAACGGTGAAATGCCAGAGCTTCTACTGTTTTTTCTCTTCTATTTGTCACGTTAAAGACAAAAGCATTGCTTAGTGTCAGGAGTGGGAAAGAGCCCCATGTACAGTGTTGCCCTAGGATTTTAGGGACCTTGCAGGTATTGATTTGAAGCCAAAAGCTCCGTGCAGACGCTGGATTTTTGTCTTTAAGGGTCTTTGATGACGATTGTCCTTGGATATAATGTAACTTCAGAGCAACCTATGGCATTTTTAGCGATCCGCCTTGGATCACTAAATAAAGGACAGCTACATTTTTACATAAGGGGGGAGGACACAATGGTTTCCTCCTGCTCACCCTACTTTCATCCCTTTCCATAGAACAGAGCAGACTACTCAATAAAATCAAGTTTCCTGTCTGTACATTGATAATTCATTGTTGATGTTACCTAAAGTGATTACTAACAATCATTTTGACCTACAGTTATTGAGTCTATGTATGGGGCTTAAAACAACGTAATATACCCATACAATACGGCCTCTCTCAAACTGTAAGCTTAAAACAGTCCTATGAAATGTATTTTTTGTGAAACAAATATTGTTTGTACTGTATATCCAAACAGAATGCAAAGTTGAGGCAAATCTATTTTCTTCTTAGATTTGCTCATGACTTATAACTATCTGAATGCTAGTAATCACTCTTTCTGTACTTGGATGAGGCAGACATTAACAGATGTACTGTAAACGATTGTATGATCTTTATCAGCTTACATTGGTTTTAATTTCTTTTATTTCCCACAGAGAAAAAAACAAATTAAAACTGGAGGAGTTTACAAATGATTTTGCTAAGGAACTTATGGAGTACAAGAAAATCCAAAAAGAGCGGAAGCGTTCGTATTCAAGGTGTGAAAAATTTGTGTTTTAGAGAACGCTGCTACCAGGTTGTGGTTAGAGCTCACTGACTAGATAATGCACTCTAAAAATATTACAGGGCTCTGGTAGTTGTATTATTCTAGTGTTTCTCTGTATATTCTGGCCTCACAAATCTCTTCTACACACATACACATAAGTTGTCCTAATAGTTCATATGGTAAAAGCAGTTTGCAGGGAGAGAGTATAGATTGGACACATCTGGTCTTTGCTTTCCTTTTCCAGAATTTAAAGCCATTCAAGCTAACTGTTCAGCTGAACTAGTTTTGTATAATTTGTAGTAAATCACTAATGTAACACAAAAGCATTCAAGTATATTTAAAGCAAATCATGTTGGATTGAAGAGAAAATTGTTAAAACACATGCAGTTTAGCTGTCTGGAGATTTCGACCTTTGTGATTTTTGCCTTGCAGATAAACTAGGACACAGATATCAATCAGTAGAAAACTAACATGATCGTAGCTGAAAAAAATGAACAGAAAAGTTGTCCTGCTGGCATAATATTTTATATACACAGTCTGTTCGCTAATAAAAGGAACCCGTAACCTATATCTGAGTTACCAATTGTCTCATTTCCTGGCATAAGGCAACCCAGCATGTAACTGTTGAAAAATACTTTTGGGTTCCCTAATAAAACCCCTCTAGATCAGTAAATTTTATAGGAAAATCACAGCTACTAGTAAGCCTCTAATACACCTTACATCCCAAAAATTTTACTATGCCAGAGGTGTTACAATTCATGTATGTGTTATATATCTCTTTTAATTTAGTGTTTACTAGAAATACTTTAGCAATGCTTTTGAAAAACAGATACGTGACATGGGGTAACTGATGAAAAAGGGTTAACATAAGGAAAGTGGTCACAAGCTCAATTAGATATAAAATTAATTATTGTTGAAATCCCTTTTTTATTAATATATTTTATTGTTTTCTTCCAAGGTCTAAATCTCCATACTCTGGATCATCCTACAGTAAAAGCTCTTACTCATACTCCAAATCAAGATCTTCTTCAAGATCGCGCTCGTATTCTCGCTCCTTCAGCCGATCACGTTCTCGGTCATTCTCACGATCTCCTTCATACCAGAGGAAGGCCCATGGAAAGGGCCGTGCTTACCGTTCAAGATCACGTTCTCATGGCTATCCCCGCTCCAGGTCTAGGTCTCCATACAGGAGATACCACTCTCGATCTAGATCTCCTACATACAGACCTCCATCTCCTAACAATAAGAGACTTCTACCCCAAATTGAAGGGGAACGAGATTACGTTAATCGTTATCGTGAATTTCCACCGTATGATGTCAAGGCAATGTATGGCCGTCAGCCTGATCTAAGGGATCCTTTTGAAAAGGAAGCATTTAGAGAGTGGGAAAGAAAGTACAGAGACTGGTATGAAAAGTATTATAAAGGGTGTGCTGTGAATGCAATGGCAAGACCAAGGTCCCCTATTGGTAGGGAGAACTTTCCAGACAACCGATATCTACTTCCACCTCAGGTCCGGAGGGAACATTCTCCATATAATCGCGGCCACAGAGACAATTATCCTCCACCCCTTGTTCCCCGACTTCGCCCTGTCATTAACACATATCCCGAAAAATTATTGCCCCGTGATACCCATATTGTAAAAGAGTCCAGACGATCTAAGGAGAGGGAAGCTTTTGTTCCATCTGGAGACTCCCGAGGAAACAAACATAAGAAACATCGCAAAAAAAGGAAAGACGAGGGTGAAGGCCCTTCTAAACCCGTGGTTGAACCTTCCAGAAAGCGTAGAGACTCTCATGGGGAGGATGTCAAAAGATCAGAACCTCTCTTTGTTCCCACAAACAAAGATGATGCTACTCCAGTTAGAGATGAGCCTATGGATGCAGATTCTGTTGCTCCAAAATCTTTTTCTGACAAGGACCGAAGAGACAAACCCAGAGTTAAACCCGACAAGACAAAACGCAGAACAGATGGTGTCCAACCCAAAAAGGACAATTTTTCCAAAGTCATCAAAACTGAGAAAACAAGCAGTGATGGGGATAAACCTAAGCCATCATCTCTTGAACCACCTGCAAAGAAAATCAAAGAGGAGACCCCAAAGGTGGACAACTCCAAGCATACCATCTTATTGAAGGATGAGAAATCCAGCATGTTGCCACGCAAAGTCCACCTTAAAGCACTAAAAGAGAGTCAGGATAGCAAGCAATCTAAGGATGACAAAAACAAAAAAGACTATTCCAAAGATTTAAAACAGGAAAATCCACCGGCTAAAGATGAAAAGGTTAAAAAAGCCGCTGAAAAACCCAAAACTGCAGATTCCAAGCCTGAGAAGCGCAAGAGAAAAGCTGAAGAGAAGGCCACTGAGAAAGTACCAGAGAAACCACCAGTTAAGACTGTCAAAACTGAGACCACTGAACCTCCAAAACCACCTGTCCCCAAAGTGAAAGCGGAATCAGAAGTGACAAAATCTGAGCAGGCCCCAGAAAAAGAAAAAGCTGCCACCACGTCTACTGTCAAAAAGATCAAGCTGAATCGTGAAACTGGCAAGAAGATTGCAAACTCCGATGCACCTGGCGCTCCAGAGGAGACCCAAGAGAAGAGCGAGGCTGCTGTTATTGCCAAAGCTAAATCAGAACGTGCTAAGGGAAAATTAAAGAAGAAAATACCTGCTGCTGATGGCTCTGGATCCACCCTCGTAGACTATACTAGGTAAATTAAGCATTTTGCTTGAATAAGATTTGTTACTTAATAAAATATTTGTGCTAATGTTTAGACTGACCAGGGGTTACAGGTTTTCCATCACTCTGTATTAGTGCACAGGCATCAATGGGGAATGCAAATATACCTTTTCTTTATTTTACATTTATAGGCTAGTTTCACTAGACAAGAAGTGAGGGTAAAGCCTTTCCCTACTTTTCTGAAAACTTAAAATGTTTTGTTTCTATCTCACCCCTTGAGCCTGCTGGTAACACCCACCTGTGATAGTGACAACCATTACTCTCTGTACTGTATCTATGCAGGTGCAACATTATCACCCTACGGGAAATTTATGTAGTTCAGGGGTAAGCAGAGTGCTGTGTTGAATACATATCATGGGATTTTAGGTAAAATTTCTCTAGAATTCTAGCAAGATCAACAGCTATATCCTGGCAGTGTGATGGGGTGTTGTTGTTAATATTATTATTAATAAACGGGATTTATATAGCGCCAACATATTACGCAGCGCTGTACATTAAATAGCATTTGTAATGTCTTTGCCCAGACATAGACTTTATATGTAATAGATATATAGATATAGATATATATATATATATATATATATATATATATACAATTTATATAAATTTATAAATTATAGTTAAAATAAAGAAAAATATTTACTACTTGCATTATTGTTGAGGGTTTAATTTTTTTTTTTTTTTTTTTTCTACGTTCACACAGCACTAGCTCGACTGGAGGAAGTCCTGTTCGAAAAGCAGAAGAGAAGCAAGATACCAAAAGAACTGTTATTAAGACCATGGAAGAGTACAACAATGACAACACGGCTCCTCCAGAGGATGTCATTATATTGATACAGGTCCCTCAGTCAAAGTGGGACAAGGATGACTTTGAGTCTGATGAAGATGAGACAAAAGATTCCAGTGTCGGCAAACCAGTGAGTGTTGTGACAAAACCAATGTCTACTGTAATTTTGCCTGAAAGAGAAGTTGACAAATCAAAAGCAACCAGAGAACAGGGAAAAGAGGACATGCCACAAGATGGAAAACCTTCCAAAGATAACTTAGCTCCTGTAACCAAGATTAAATCAAAAGACAAAGGCAGTCCAGCTGTTGATGAAAAGAGAAGCAGTTCTGATCGTAGTCAGACTTCTTCCAAAGAGAGGATGTCTGATAAACCAGATTCTAGTCGTGGAAGCTCCAGCAAAGACTTCACCCCCAACCGGGAGAAGAAAGCCGAAACGGACAGCAAGGATAGAAAACTGGAACACGAAAGCCGGGAGAGAGAGAAAAAGGCTGACTATGATACCAGAGAAAAGGAAAAGAAACATGATCATGATAAGAAGCAAGACTATGATAGCCGTGACAAAAAAACAGAGCATGACAGCAGAGACCGAGAAAGAAGGCCAGAGCATGATGGGAAAGACCGGGAAAGGAAGAGTGAGCATGAGAGCAGAGACAAAAAGTCTGACCATGACAGCAAGACAAAGAAACCAGATCCTGACACAAAGGACAGGAAACCTGACTATGATAGTCGGGACCGCGGCACGACCAAGAGACGGGAGGAGCGGAGAAAAGATTCTCCAAATAGGACGAAAGAAACTGCTACTACTTCACAAAAACAAAGACCCAGAGACGCATCTAGTGACTCTTCTAAAAAGACACCTAAAGAGTCTAGAAGTAGCCCAGGACAAGAGCACACATCCAGGACTGAACAAAAATCATCAGAAACGAAGCGGCCAAGCAATGACCAAACGTCCTCAGACAAAAATGGTGATAGGGGAAAGGAAAAAACCCCCAAGTCGAAAACAGATGATGTAAGTGACAAAAAACCCTCCGTTTCTAAACGTGCTTCCCCTGAAACAAAAACTGACAAGGAGGTCAGTGAAAAAGACTCTAAGACCAAGGTTCCCCAAAGCCGATCCACTCGGCTCTCAACGGACCTAACCAAAGAGACAGACGAAGCTTCCTTTGTGCCTGACTACAATGAAAGTGATAGTGAGGCCTCTGTCAAACAGGAAGACATCTCCCAAGACCCTCTGGAAACTAAAAACAAGGACGAGGAACCCTTGGATAACACAGAGCCAGGTGACGAAAGCTTACCTGCCACTGCTCCAAGCAGCCGTACTGCAAGCCGCAGCCGTAGCCACAGCCCCGTGGAATCACACAGCCGCAGCAGCAGTGCCAGCTCAGCAGGTAGCCAAGACAGAAAGAAAAAGAAGAAAGAGAAAAAGAAACACAAAAAACATAAGAAACACAAGAAGCATAAGAAGCACACTGGCAACGAGTCAGAGACTGAAAAGAGCCAAAAACACAAACACAAAAAAAAGAAATCTAAAAAGAGTAAAGACAAAGAGACTGAACGAGAGGAGGTTAAAACAAAGCCTCCAGCGCCCAACTAACATGGCTTCATGGGACAATATTCCACCTCATTTTTTTTTTTTTTTTCCATCCATGTAATGTACATTTTTGCTATGTAAATAATGAGAAATTGTGCCACAACTAATGTATTGATTTGAATTTTACATTAGAGCTTTATAAAGAAACAAAACACTTTTGTACAGAAATGCGTTTGTTGTGACCGCGTTGCAAAATGATAATTTTTATTTATCTCTCTGCCAATTTGCTTTTTATTCAGGTGGGAATTGCTGTACTGTGAAAAAAATAAAGAAACTTTATTTTTGTTAGCCAGTTTAAGTTAGTGCCATTTGCAAACTAGGAATGAGAAAAGGTGCTGCTTTCCTTCTCCCCAGTCTCCTAAAAACATATTCAAGCTTTGTCAGCAAAGCTATAGGAAGAGCAAAGGTGATGTGCAAAGTAGTGACCCCATACAGGCCAGAATTCCTTTCACTGTGGTCAGAATTTCTGATTTGATTTTGAAATACCTTGCACATCTTTTTTATTGACTTATTTGGAATAGTCTTTAGTTTTCTCTAATGGAATAGTGTTATTTTTTCTTTTGCTAATTTCGGCAGCATTCTCTGTGACATGCATGTAAAATATTTTTTTAAATCTCCATGTGTTGTATATAATATAAAAAAAGTAATGAAAGAAGTATTTCTAAGCAGAAGTTTGCTGAGCCAATAGGAAGCCATGTGACTTGAAGCCCGGTACATTTGGTGAAGTACTGTACAAAGCCGGGGCAGTGAATCCCCTCCTGTAGGGGAGATGCCAGATGTATCTCTTAAATCTCCCATCCAGCAGTTTATTATACAGCCATTGATGCACTTTATTTGCATAGGAATAATGTGGTTCTTTGTGAGAGTGCTCAATGGGGTCTCCATGATGCTGCCGCAGGTATGGGCATTGCACATCGCTCCTTGATTTTTCTTTGAAGCCACAGCATCCACCTTCTGTTTATCTGAGATGACTTCTATATGTGATGCCATCCAGTATATAGCAGTCTGCCCTATACCTGCTGGTCAGATTCAAACCTGCATTGGAATGTGGAATTTGGAAAGAGAAATCTGGTTGGTTGTTGTGGGATAACAAAAGATTTTTACTCAATTTCAGACACTTTAAAATAGAACTTTGAGCAAAATACAAAAATCATAATAATCATAATCACAATGACATCTGTCGCTAGCTATAAGACAGCAGTGTTTTTTTAATGTTTTTTCTGCTTTCTGAAATCAGGAGATAACGATGCTCATTCTGCAGTAAAATCACACAGCGACATTGGCACACTTTGGGCAGGGTAGTCTTAGATTGGCACATATAGACTATAAAAAATGGAGGAACAAATTTAATTCTAAAGCAAGCTAACATTTTTTTTAGCAGTGACAGGGTTTTAGGAAAAAGCTTTGTATGGTTGAAAGCAACCTTGCTAGTTTTTTATGGTTTGCTCCACCCCCTCAAACCTGTACCTATTTTTGGACAGCTTAATAATAAAGGGTTAAGGGAAAAATTAAATTAGCAGAAAAAATAGAAAAAAAAATACTGCTGTTAAAGACATGATAGACTGTCAGTGGCTTTATTTTGCTCCACAGTTCATCTTTAAGGTCTACTGTGCAAAAATGTGTTGTAAAGCATTGCCATAGACAGATGGTGTGACATGCATATCAATCTGCCTGCTTTCTGCCTTTTTTATGCTCTGTCCTGGGATGTGGTGCTTTCTGGCGGTATCTGTCTTAGTCTCCGGGTCTGAAATTCCATGTCACAAATGCTGCCTTTCTGACCCACAATAAGGCTGTGTACACACATTCAATAATTGTTTTTGTAAAGGATATTACATGATTTACACAGCACCGTTTTCTATTACGATTGTTCGCGGATCCGCCAGGACAGATCCATGAACGACGTTGGACAGGTGCTGTACACACTTCAGAATCTAATCCAATATCAGCCCTGAGGCGATTATCGGATGAGAATCATCTTACGTGTGTACGTAGCCTATGACATAACACCCTGTGCACACGTTAGATCATAATTCAGTTTCTTTTTTTTCCCCCCAACAATAAAATGTTTAAAAACCATGTTAACACATTTATTGTTTACATTTTATAAAGAACAAAAAAAAAAAAATCAGGACACACTTAAAATCAGTGCGACCACCATTATAAACACTCGGTTCTTACATGTTAAAGATAAATTTGCTGCAAGTAGCAGATAATCCATTTGGGGAATCAGATTTTTCCTTTAAGCAACTGGTGGCCCTTACAAAACTGTTTTATGAAAGGAGTCCCGACGTCCAGCCATGCCATTAATCTGCGGCTTAGGCTGCTCTTCATAGCTTTCTGTGCACTTTTTACCAGCAGACCTTTATTGGGAAGATTTTGTTTTTTCTTCCTGTTATTGTATCCATGTAAAAAAAAACTGGCACTGTGCAGAGAAAGCAAAGAACGTAAATCTGTATGAAATGTTTATTATCTGTAAGCATAAGCAACCCTACCTCAAAGCGGTGTAAAGATATTTTTTTTCTGTGAATAAATTCTGAATTTAACACCGTTTTGTGACTGCTGTGATTTCACCTGGAGGGTAAATTGAATTCTTTATGCTCCTATTTGTGAAGGGGGGTGTGCGCTTAATATCTGTGGTAAAATGTGTGTGAATCTATCCACCCTAAGCAATTGTCCCTATTTAATGTAAAGCACTATGCAATATGTTTGTGCTATATAAATCCTGTAATATATTGATGCCATCTAATTAGTCCAGTCCTGAATAGTTAAGCTGCAGGCAGCAAACTTTTTTCAGCTGCTCTCACTCTTCATATCAGTAGTAATGTTGCAAATTGCAACCCTGCAGAATTTTGCCACCAGGAATAAGGTCCATGAGGTAGGGTGTGATCGCCAGATATTTTCTATTTACTGCAAAGCTTTTACGATATACAAACACAGCAAATAGTTTTTTTTATTGAAAGTTGATCAATCAAATTACTTTTGGGTTCATGAACAGTTTACACAGTTTTGTTAAAGATGTAAGTGCAGAAACATCTAAAAAAAACTCAGTCTGATCATCAGGCTTTTCTTTTTACTTCTGATAATTCTTATTTGCAGCAATATTGCCTTGTAGGTTTCCTCGCTTTGTGTACATCCTGCTGTGTTCTGAATTATTCGGCTGCAGCTAGAAGATTCATTCATTAGGCGCAGTGCAACGTCCTGTCTGCAAGCAGTGCCCTGGAGTGCTGGCCAGGAACAGCTTATCTCCTGCAAGCAGAACCAGACTAGACTAATGCTGCTGGTAAAGGGTAAGCTAGCTTCATAGATTGCAAGGACAAGTACAAATCCATTGTTTAGTAAAGACACGATTATACTTTAAAGGGGAAGTGGATTATGAAACTACTTTCAGAGGCTTCCTGACCTAAACCCGCATTTCCACCGTTGGCTGCTCCAGTTTATATATTTGTATTGAAGCATCTTGGGAGCGAGAACCCCATGGGATGTCTTATTAAGCAGCCATAGCTAGCAGTGTAGATTTTGATCAGAGGGTGGAGAGATTGAATCAGAATCTAGCTGCCCTACCCACCAGGAAGAAGCAAAGGGTAGAGGGTTTGTTTAGGAGGCCTAAACAGGGTAGGTAGGTGCATTTTCAGCAAATGGACCCTGAAATCAAAGAACTTCCTTTAGGGTCAATGTTTGCATCAATAAAACTCAATTTTGGATGTTTTTGTTCTTTAAGGTGAAATAAATGAGTCTTAATCCCAATAAATTAATCAATTTTATCCAATACTTCAAACCTACTGCTTGAAAAGCAGTGACATATTCAAACAGTTATTTTTATTAATTCAAAAAGTTTACATACAGAAAGATAAAAACATTACTGTACAGCTGAATATTGACAATATCAGTCACAAACTCTTACATGTGTGGTGTCTTACACATGAGCTTTCTCAATGCATTTTGCAGTTAGTAATGCTGCTTTGTCAAGAGTATAAGGTATTTTTCTAAGAATAAGAGATGTGTGTGTGTATATGTGCAATATATATATATATATATATAAATTTTCTCTCAATATAAACCTTATAATAAACAATGTGTATCCGTGATTAGATCACCAAGCCTACTTTTGAGTCTGACTTTCCCATCATTGATATAAAGACCTGGGTAAAAATGAATTCAAGCTCACCACAAGATCTTCAGCTTTTTAACTTTTTCAGGTGTGTCCCCTTACTTTACCCTTGGTCCCCTGCATGCTTCCTTCCACTGGTCCCTGTCATGTGACTTAACTCAGGGTATTGAAACACATCCCAAAGTATGCAAAGGGACTTTTTAGTTACCAAATCACACATTAACATTATAAAATCCAAATCATAATTTACAAATTACGTTATGATAAAATCTTTGGAAACACATCACAAAAGACTTGGAAAGGATAAACATTACAAAGTCTGGAGAGCAAGAAGAAAATAGGTTAAAAAAAGGTAATAAGTATGTGTTCTGTTCCAGGGAAAGGTGGTTGTGAAAAACTTCCTTTAAAGAAAAGAATTTTGGTTGACTTCAGTCTGAAAATGCTGACTTCTCTGCCTGTCTCGATCTACATATTTCCACTTATTTTCTGGATCAGCATGACCAACCACACTGCTAGCATTTTCAGACTAGATCACCATATATATATATATATATATATATATATATATATATATATATATATATATATGATGGGGATTCACTTCTCCATACAGTTTTGTGATTAGATATTATATAACAGAATCTAAATACAACCTGGTGCTGGCTGAAATGGTCTCTATAGTGTACAGCTCTGCATAATATGTTGGCCCTATATAAATCCTGTTTATTAATATTATTCATACATTTTTTTTGTTCCTTGGGCTGGTTGAGTTTTTTATACTTCCAGACACAATGTAAATCATTCTGTACCCTTCTCCTGTCACCGCTCTGTACCTTGTAACTGTAAAATGCAGCCAAGAACTAAGCAGTCACCAGGAAATGCAGTATTGTGTAATTTATGGGCTGGCATGGCTGTCCAAGAAGTGGTAACCTTAGATGGCTTCTAGAGAAAAGTGGATGAAGCATTACGGGATACTAAGGTTTGTGTGGGGTAGTGAAGGATAATGGACGACCAGTGACCAGTTCCAGTGACAAGACATAATGGGCCTGATTTATTAAAGCTATCCAAGGCTGGAGAGGATACACTTTCATCGATTATAATATATATGATGGGGATTCACTTCTCCATACAGTTTTGTGATTAGATATTATATAACAGAATCTAAATACAACCTGAACATTGGTGCTGGCTGAAATGGTCTCTATAGTGTACAGCGCTGCATAATATGTTGGCACTATATAAATCCTATTTATTATTAATAATCATAAAAAAAAATTTTTCCCTGGGCTGAGTTTTTTTTTATACTTCCAGACACAATGTAAATCATTCTGTACCCTTCTCCTGTCACCGCTCTGTACCTTGTAACTGTAAAATGCAGCCAAGAACTACGCAGTCACCAGGAAATGCAGTATTGTGTAATTTATGGGCTGGCATGGCTGTCCAAGAAGTGGTAACCTTAGATGGCTTTTAGAGAAAAGCGGATGAAGCATTACGGGATACTAAGGTTTGTGTGGGGTAGTGAAGGATAATGGACGACCTCAGTGCAGTACTCTCAGGCGCCACCTCCTATGCCAAGTATTGGTCACCCATCATATTTAAAGACCTATAAGGGGGGCACTCAAGTTTGTGACCTGTTACTGCACAGTGAAAAGAGAAGCAGAAGACTGACAAGCAGTTTGAGTTCCAGTGACAAGACACAATGGGCCTGATTTATTAAAGCTATCCAAGGCTGGAGAGGATACACTTTCATCGATAAAGCTAGGTGATCCAGCAAACCTGGAATGGGTTTCTTAAAAAGTCATTTGCTATTTGTTAGCAAATGTTTTCAATCCTGGACCAGATCCATTCCAAGTTTGCTGGATCACCCAGCTTCAGTGATGAAAGTGTATCCTCTCCAGTCTTGGAGAGCTTTAATAAATCAGGCCCAATATATTTAAACATGAATGCTATGGCTCACGGTAGGCAGCACGGTGGATCATGGGTTAGCACTCCAGCCTTTGCAGCGCTAGGTCCCAGGTTCGATCCCCAGCCAGGACATTATCTGCATGGAGTTTGCAGGTTCTACCTGTCTGCGTGGGTTTACTCCGGTTTCCACATCCCAAAAACATGAAGTTAGGTTAATTGGCATCCCCCTAACAATTGACCTTAGACTACATTAATCACATATGACTATGGTAGGGACATTAGATTGTGAGCTCCTTTGAGGGACAGTTAGTGACACGACTATGGACTTTGTACAGCGCTGCGTAATATGATGGCGCTATATAAATACTGTGTAATAATAATAATATGGCTCCTCTTTAAATCCCATTGTGTCTTGTTGTAGTGCTTCGATCTACCACCTGGTGGTAGTAATAACCCAAAAATGACATTACATTATATTCCTGTATACACCTAATACTGTAATGTGTCTGGTGTAATGATTTCATATACTTGGTTGGCGCACAATGTAATTTTTACTTTAATTTAGAATGTACAGAAGCCATTGAAGCAGCATGACCATAAGCAAACCAGTATTTGAGGTAGTTCAAAATTCCTCATAATGGAATTCATTAGTACTTCCTTTTTTTGCACTGGGTCCTAGTTCATTCGTTTTTTTTTGTGAATGGACCCCATCTATAAATGGCACTCATAGGGGCCTTCTCTGATACTGATAACATTTCAGTATCCCGTCACCTCCCAAAACTAAACTGTGCTCCCTTCCCAGCTGTTTACTTACCAGGGCTGCAGTTTCTGTATTCACATACTCATTGATTACATGCTTTCTTTACCTCTAGTTGCAAAAGCGGAGGAAAAAATTGTGCTTTTAAAAGATGGTGGCATTAAACATGACACCGACCATCCATCAGACCAAAGGAATGAGGACATCTAGAGGTGGAAAGGCAGAGCTGCAGTGACAGCTCTTGAATAGAGGTAATAATTGCAACAATTTTCTATGTCAAGGTCAAATACAAAAAATGTCAAATGCACCGTCACTAAATGATTATTGGGCTTCTTATTCCATTTTTTTTTAGATACAAGTCAGTTTTATTCTTATAATCTAATATTCTGCACAGTCTAAAGGAATACTTGCTACTTGCTCTAATGACCAGGTTGGGTGGTTGTAGTTGGGTTGGGGGTTGACAGAGGAAGCTGCAAGGCTGACACAGGTGTGTCTCCTGCTATGCAGTGTGGTAGGGGTGAGCAAATCACAAGACTGCCGGTACTAAATAACAAATCCTTTGGCAGATGGGATAGTAAATGTGTGTGTGTCCTAAATGTGTATTTAGCTGTTTGCCGGCTGTTCCAGTTTATTCTGCACAGAATAGGTGATGAGTAAACTTTAGACCTTTGGCAAGCTGATTAAATTCCTTTGCACTCTAGGGTAAGTAGTGTACTGTAGACAGGTGTAATGATTAATCGTACGTCTAGCAGCAAAACATTCGTCATGTCTTCACATTTTCTAAATCTGCTTTCATCATTGCGAAATTGTAATGCAGTAAGAAGTGATGACTTTGAAATGTAAATCGGATAAGATCAAACCAATTCTGGGGGTGTAAGGATGTCCAGCGCTGATGACGGGCAGCACGGTGGCTCAGAGATTAGCACTTTGGCCTTTGCACTGGCACAGGGCCCTATCTGGATGGAGTTTGCAGGTTCTCCCTGTGTTTGTGTGGGTTTCCTCTGTGTACTCCGGTTTCCTCCTACATTCCAAAAACATGCAGTTAGGGTAATTGGCTTCCCCCTAAAATTTACTTTAGACTGTATTAAAGACATATAACTATGGTAGGGTTGTGAGACCCTTTGAAGGAAGGACAACTAGTGACATGTCTATGGACTTTGTACAGCGCTGCATAATATGTAGGCGCTATATAAAAACTGTGTAATATTAATGTGGTTGCAGGTTCATCTAGAGAAAGGGCCCAATGAGTGGAGCATTGCAGATGAAAGGCTTGCAGTATCAGGAGTGACATAAACACAACATTGTAACACAAAGCAACATTTACTAAGCATTTATGTTCTTTAGATTCTTAGCTAGCTTCTAACATGTGCTGGCAAATGCATGCCCGGAATAGAAGGATCCAGAATTGTGGGGGCGACTGGGTGCAGGAAAAGTCTAAAATGACAACAGATATTGATGAGAAGAAAAAATGGGGGCCAAAAGGCTAGATATACCCTAGTTGTATTAAAGCAAAATTTGTGTTGCCACCTCCTAGAAATTACAACGTAAATAGAAAAAGAAGTTCCTTGAAGCTGAACTACTCCAACAATCAAGGATTTATGTGACATTAAAAATCTTATATATTTAGTTAGTATCCTGACTAAAAATCCTAATAGATAATTACAACAATGTATATAGTTTCAAATATCATTTAATAGCCACCAACGCGTTTCGTGGGTGGACCAGCTTTTTCAGGGAAATAACCAAGCCGAAAAATCGCCTTTCATATAAAACCAAGGGTTATGTCATAACCATTATTTTATGTGGAGAAGGAAGTTTGTTGAGCCAGACATCAAATCGTGGGAGCCATGTTGTTCTCCTAAAAGGGGCAATTCACTCTTGCACCATCAATATTTTGAGAATAAATACCCAAAAAAAGAATGATAAATTCCTCCCTCCAAGCAAAACAAGTTTGAAAATAACTATTTTATTTCAATATTCAGCTAAAATAACACTAGACTTTGGTAGGATATAATATACTCTATATGGTAGTGTATAGAATGAATAGAATGTACAGGACATTGTACTGAATGAAGCAGCGTACAGCATATAGGGCCTTGTAGTGTCAAAGATCATCAGTGAGGTAACATCCAACCCTTCTTCTAGTTTTAGGTTATCAGTGCCGACCCCAATGTTTAAGAATTATGTTTTAAAGAACATAGAGAAAGCTGGGATTTGTTGGCCACTAAATCTTGTATTGCATATATTTAGGTGAACATAAGTACTGTACATTATTTAAAATTAGTGTATTTATATCACAGCAATGTAAGTACCCAATTCCCATTCAGTATGTCATACATAGAAACCTAAGTTAGTTCAAAGAAAATATGTCTTACCCCGACGCGTTTGGCCAATAGGCTTTCCCTCAAAATTGACCTTAGACTGTATTAAAGACATTTGACTATAGTAGGGACATTAGATTGTAAGTACCTTTGAGGGACAGCTAGTGACATGACTATGGACTTTGTACAGCACTGCATAATATGGTGGCACTATATACATTCTGTGTAATAAATGTACAGAGTGTAGCAGTGGAGTGTATATAATGTATGGCACAATATCTAAAGAATGTAGCACAGGATGCTCATCTACTGTGCTCATAGTAGATATTGTACACCAGTGTATGAACGTGTGGCGTATGCTGTATATATTGCACAGATCATTGTACAGAGTGTAGCCATGCAGAGTATATAATGAATAGTGCAATACCTATAAACTAGCACAGGGGAGAATGTTTCCAGTGACAGAGTGTAGCAGTGCAGATTATATATATAGTATAGCACAATATCGATAGACTGTAGCACAGGACGAATGTGTACATTGTAATGTATAGCACATTGTACAGAGTGTAGCAGTGCAGAGTATATATAGTATAGCACAATATTAATAGACTGTAGCACAGGGGAGAATGTGTACAGTGTAATGTACAGCACATTGTACAGAGTGTAGCAGTGCAGAGTATATATAGTATAGCAGAATATTGATAGACTGTAGCACAGGGGAGAATGTTTTTTATACTTTTTTTCACAAGGGACATGTTTCCCCAGTCCTTCTGACCATCGTTTACCTCCCCCAAACAATTTTGGTAACAATATCAATATGTTCAGGGGCTTTCCAATAACACAAAAGTTATTATTATTATTATTATTATTATTATTATTATTAATAATAATAATATTAATAATAATAAACAGGATTTATATAGCACCAGCATATTACGCAGCACTGTACATTAAATAGGGTTTGCAAATTACGGACAGATACAAATAGTGACACAGCAGGAGATAACTCTACCCCGAAGAGCTTACAGTCTAGTAGGTGTGGCATGTATCACACAACAGGGGGGGGAGATTCCAGGAGTATTAAAATCTTGTTTTAACTTTACATAAGAATTACTTACTTACTTAAAAAAACACTTGGGACATGTTCCCATAGCTCCCCTTAACCATCACGGATATGTTGGTGACAATACCATGATCAAGGGTTGTGCAGTAACTTAGTCTGCAATGTAAATGTACAAAATGATCAAATTTAGCCTAATTTGCCCAGTAATACTGTTTTCATGTAAATCCATTTTTGTGGAAATCACCATATATTGGAGTATTAATGGAGATGTCTGTAAAGGATGACAAGTGAATGTGTAGATATTGGTATTCCGGAGAACCCCTGAATTTGTCACACTCCGTCAGTGTGCAGGAACTCTGCGCCATCTCCCTCCTCTGCCCGTGTTTTCCCCAGCACCAGCCTGTCCCCATTC
Organism: Pyxicephalus adspersus; assembly: GCF_032062135.1. Classification (NCBI taxonomy): domain Eukaryota; kingdom Metazoa; phylum Chordata; class Amphibia; order Anura; family Pyxicephalidae; genus Pyxicephalus; species Pyxicephalus adspersus. Next base: position 14,769,116 of record NC_092864.1, on the reverse strand, counting down.
TTCTTGTATTGGCTCTTCTCCCTCTGCCAGCTCCTTCTCAGTGGTCTCCATGCTTGTGTTTCTTGTTTGCTCCTTATGACAGATGATGAGAATTTGTCAGACCAGATGACAGATATTTGGACTGGAGTCACAATGAGGATGAAATTTGAGCTCTGCCTATACTCAGAAGCTGGAACCTAATACTACAGTGGGGGCTCTGGTGCAAATTCTTCTAGTTAAGAATAAACATTTTAAACTTTAAAATCCGTGCTTTGTACATACAGTGCTGCATAATATGTTGGTGCTATATAAATACTCTGTAATAATAATAATATTCATCAGATCTGCTGGAGGCTCCAGTGAGTGTTAGCAGCACGCTAAGGTTCTGTCTGTACAGAAAAAAATGTCCATTCACTAATGTCAGCACCAATTCTGTTATATTGTAAAATGCACAGCATACTCAAGCCATGCAGGTGCCTAAAGTAATATGGCTGACTGGTTTTCCTGAAGAAACTACTGCACTGGTATTCCTAAAATACTTCTGATACAACCAAAGCCCTGGAACGGCCTTCCTCAACCTTTTAATATGGAGGAACCCTCAGGTCTTCATGGAACCTCATCTATAATTAATATATCTACAGCTCACGGTACATTAGTGTGGTGGTCAGTGGGAAGAATGCCTCTTACATTGCAGGTCATTGGGAAGAAAGTCATCCTTACAGATGGCCAAAAAGATCATTGGTGTCATTTAAACTGACCTGAGAGGCACAAACTGCTCAAGGAACCCCCAGCAACCTCTGGTCTAGATGTTTAGTCATGTGATCCCTGTTGAAAAATTAAAATAATTAAGTTTGAACTTTTAGCTTAAATCAGCTAAATGCATAAAAAAACAAAATGTGTGCAAAGCTTTTTAACTGCTTTTTTTCTTTAGAAAGTAGGCAAAGCCTGAGTAGAAAGGTTTGGGCCTGGTCAACATGCCGCAAAGGAAAACCATTGCTCTCTGTATGAAAGCAGAGTCATTGCTAAAGCTTAGTGTGGACTTCAAGCTTTTCTTCTTGGTGAGCTCTGATTCAGGAAAGGGCTTCGACAGAGAGACCACAGCTTACTAACCAAGATAGTTACATAGTAAGTCAAGTTGCAAAAAGACATCAAGTTCAACTACTAGGGAAATAAACATATCCCAGATATAAAACCCTATGGGGACATAGTTGGTCCAGAGAAAGAAAAAAAAAACCCTGGCACAATTTGCTCCAACGGGTAAAAAAATCCTTTCTGATTATGAGGCAATCGGATGTTCCCTGGATAAACAGTCTCTGTTATCTTTACTTTAAAGCTTTAATACCCAGTTATATTCTGTGCTTCTAGAAATCATCCAGCTTTTTCTTAAAGCAATCTATAGTAGTTGCTGAAACTACTTC
>NC_092864.1:14762560-14766941 GCF_032062135.1 Pyxicephalus adspersus | reverse complement strand
TGGACTACTTGGAGCTGATTGCAAAGGATGGAGTGTGAGAGGCAAAGTGAGTGGCAAAGCATTCATTCTCCTTCCATGGGCAGCCTAAACCTTCTGCCACCTACAGTACATAGGAGCCATGTGGTTCCCCTGAATGGGTTATCCCAGTCTGCAATTTCATTGGTGATTCTCATTATTCATCTTGTAGAAAAATTAACCTTTACTCGGATCAAGAGATGCAACTGGTGCATAATCGACTAAATCGTTTAGGGGAACTATTAATATTATTATTACTATTATTAAACAGGATTTATATAGCGCCAACATATTACATAGTGCTGTACATTAAATAGGGGTTGCAATTGACAGACAGATACAGCAACACAGGAAGAAAAGAGGCTGCCCCGAAGAGCTTACAATCTAGGAGGCTAAACCCCGCTTTACTCACCTGTCCCAATTCCACAGCCATTTTCATCCTTCACTCTATTCCTGTGACCTTTCCCCATCTTGATTGACTGGGCTGGGGTGAGGTAAACTGTATATTTTGTCCCAACAAGCCCAGGGGAAGCCGGGATTGCAGGGTAACTTGACAACCAATGCATTTGTAGCTAATAGGTGGGATGGCGATCAGCAGGTAAGAATGGACTTTGCAGAAAGGACGTCGCCTGTACATTTCTGTAACAATGACCAGCCTGAGCCAACATTTTGGAAAGTGGAACTTTAGTTCTGCTTTAATGGCACCCAAAATGAGCCCTGCCAACACTCCTACCCGCATTGGCATACATCAAGCTTCTATAGGTGCAGGATGTGAAGTTTGCTGTGTTGTTGTTGTTTCCTTTAAATGTGCTGACCATTCCACTTTAAGGAATACAAGATCAGGCAGATCATTATTGCAGAAAAGGACAGGCGATGTCCATTCTGCAATAATCCCTCCTAGCTGTCTGACCGTTCCAGTTATCTGGCAAAAAGCTGAGCTGCACATACTTTGGCTGCCATTATGCCAGGTAATCCTGGCTTCCCCTGCATGTGCCGGGAATGACTGAACTCCTGCACGCATGGGCATGCCATTGCAACTTGAAAATTCTCCATAGGGGTTTTGATCTGCTTTAAGCAAGGCGAGCCAATGTGCTGCACGTTGCCGTAGTGGGAGGAGGCCCTTAGTATTTCTAAACAAGGGATATCTCCTATATCTAAATCCCATCATGGCAAAATACAATTGGCACTAACTGCAAAAAATTCAGATTTCAGTCAATTTCAAAACCTATTCTCATTGTGTTTTGAAGGAAAACATAATGCTACTTCAATATTTGGCTGGCATTCTTCCTCAAGCTGGGCGCACCTGTGTTCATGCAGCTCTCTTGAGTCACCGGTAATATCTACAGCTCAGAATTCTGCAGTAATAAGGTAATATTTGTTATACGAGGAAGGCTTATAAACATGTGTGTCCATGGAGAGACATGTGCCTTCCCCATAGGGCGACATTCCGCTCCAGTCACTTCCAATTCTCCTCTGCTTACAGTAAGTCGCTCTTATAAGCTCCCCCAGCGAGGATTCTGCCGCCCCAGTGAGCCTAATAAAGGGGAATGATTGTATCAGTCATACTAATTTGTTGTATTTTGCGTCAGCGTGTGATTAATTGCACGGTGCGGCGTTAATTAAGTCTGACAGCCCCGGTTTATACATACAGTGTCGTAAAAAGCGAAGCATTATTGTGTAAATTGTAGGTTTGGTTTCCTAATAAAGCAGGATTATTATTATCCTTTTATGTATAAAGCAGCGTTGTATATTTAGTAATAACGGGGTGCAAGCTACAGAGAAAATGCGTGCAATTATACAAGAGGAGGGGAGGGCTCTGCTCAGACAAAGCTATCAGGATGACCAGGGGACAGGGCTTCCCAGGTTTATTTAAGGCCAATGGGGACGGGCTTTGGGGTTTTGGAAATAACCTCTGTTTAAGATTTTAGTGCATCCGACCACCCTCTGACCTGCTTGAGGTGGGGTTTGCATTAGAAATGGACATTGTCCAAAATAAGTCAGACTCTCTGATACTTCATTGGACTGCCCTTAGTTTTGATTACTGCACACAATCACTGTGGTATGGCTTCAAAAAGATTTTGCAAAGTCCCAACTTTTATTTCTATTCAAAGTTGCATTGATTTTTCTCCAAGATCTTGTATTAGTGATGGGAGAGTCTGAGCCCTGTGTGGTCTTCTCCAACACATTCCAAAGATTCTCATTGGGGTTAAGGTCTGGACTCTTTGGTGGCCAATCCAGATGTGACAATATCTCCTTCTACCTGAACTATTTTGAAAACAATTGAAGCTGATGAACCCTTTTGTTGTTGCCTTGGAATATGGCCATGCCATCAGGAAAAAAAGGAATCCATTGATGGAAATAATTGGTCATTCGGTATATTCAGGGAGGCAGCTGATCCTATTTTTTTGGGCACATAACATGTGGCTAAACCTAGACCTAACCCTAGATCATAGAATTGCCTCTAGAGGCACCCCACATCATATCACTGCCCCACAGTTACCCCACATCATAATATGGCTCCCACAGTTACCCCACATCATAACACTGCCCCACAGACACCCCACATCATAACACTGCCCCACAGTTACCCCAGATCATAATACGGCTCCCACAGTTACCCCACATCATAAAATGGCTCCCACAGTTACCCCACATCATAACACTGCCCCACAGACACCCCAGATCATAACACTGCCCCTACAGGTACCCCACATCATAACACTGCCCCACAGACACCCCAATTCATAACACTGTTCCCACAGACAACCCAAATCATAACACTGTTCCCACAGGCACCCCAGGTCATGACACTACCCCCACAGGCACACCAGATCATAACAATGCACCCACAGCCACCTTAGATCATAACACTAATCTCACTAACACCCCAGATCATAACACTGCCCCCACAGACACCCCAGATCATAACACTGCCCCCACAGGCACAGCGGATCATAACAATGCATCCTTAGGTGCCTTGGATCATAACACTGCCACCACAGGCACCCCATACCATAACACTGGTCTCCACAGGCACTCCAGATCATAACACTGCCCCCACAGGCACACCGGATCATAACACTGCCCCCACAGACACCCCAGATCATAACACTGCCCCCACAGACACCCCAGATCATAACACTGCCCCCACAGACACCCCAGATCATAACATTGCCCCCACAGGCACACCGGATCATAACACTGCCCCAACAGACACCCCAGATCATAACACTGCCCCCACAGACACCGCAGATCATAACATTGCCCCCACAGGCACACCGGGTCATAACAATGCATCCACAGGTGCCTTGGATCATAACACTGCCACCACAGGCACCCCATACCATAACACTGGTCTCCACAGGCACCTCAGATCACATCACTGCCGCCACAGGTACCCCAAATCATAACCTCTGTCCCCCACAGGCACTCCATATCATAACACTGCCCCCACAGGCATGGGGTTATTTAGACATGTAAAACTAGTTTTTACACAAACAAAAGCCGATCAACACTAGTCCTTAGTCCCATACACTATGCACTGTAGTAATGCACATTTTTTACCAAACATACAGATTTGTATTATTACACAGCTCAACATAACATGCAATTGATTTACATCTGTGCTTGTGGTGCACTAATATGCAAATAGGTAAGCTAAGTAGGTTGGGGTGCCATTTATAAAATGCACCTTCCTTTCATGCAGTGCAGATCAGGACAGACAAAGACAAGACAGACTAAATTCCTCACCTGCTGTTTGCTACAATTCAGTGACCTCGTCACACCTGTGTGTTGTGGTAACAATCCCACACAATCACTAATAAGTGGAATGTTTATGCATCTTTTCAATGCATTCACCTTAATAGGTTCCCTATTACACAAAAAAATAGTTGTGTGCAGTATGTTGAGCAATGCAGGGCGATGTAATAAGAAAAGTGTTTTAGGATGGCATTCAGAATAAATGGCAACACAGAGAACCATAATGTGCATTGCCACACGCTGTGGTAACGTTCATGTTAATTCAATCCAACATTTGGGTTTCTGGCACTGTGAACTGGTATTTTATTTTAACACTGACGAACTGCACTGCTGGCTCAATGTGGTTATGAGGGAAATCCCAATGACATAATCAGAATTTCCTTTGCTCAGACATGACTCCCAACAAGTGGAGATCAGGAAGAGGGACACTTTTTAGCTTAATGTATTAAGACAAATGACACACCCCTGCCACGCTCACACTTTTCAGACCATAAAAAGCAACACACGAAAAAAGTGTTGATTCAACTGACAAGATCGTATAAAGGTGTATATAGCCACCCAAAATGAGGGACATCAGGGTCAAATGGGAGGAATGAAGAGACAGTCT
>NC_092864.1:14758696-14761613 GCF_032062135.1 Pyxicephalus adspersus | reverse complement strand
ACTAGCAGCAGTCTCTGCCCTCAAGAAATACAGAAATTTTTCTGGCTTTTTTGATCTTCCCTCGTTTGTTTGGCTTAAATGTTCAGTAAGCGAGAACGGTCCGATTCGCCGCAAGATCAAGCTTACAAATCTCGCTCGCTCATCCCTAGCTGGCATTAGATATTAGCAGAGCTTGGGGTTGGAAAGGAATCCAAGGATAAACCTGTGAGAGATGGGACAACCTAGAAACTGAACTCAAGCCAATGCTTCTAGTAAAAATGCACCAAATTGCAAGGTCCACTTATTATCAGGCCTCACACCCCCAACTCATATTGCCACATGGGATCCTGGGAACGCTAATGCAAGGCTGGTTTTAGGGAGGGGCAAATGGAGCAACCCTACAAGTACCCCACCATCTCCAGGATTGCAGGGGGTGCTGAAGCTGGAATACTGTGCATTTAGTGTTCCCACTTCCTATTTGCCCAGTGCCCAATTTTGTCCCTGACACTCTCTTCCTTCAAACAATTTTGGTAAAAAACTTTACCTAGTTTTAGGAATTTCATCAGATTTTACATTTAAACCGTGCCCTATCCTTCATTAAGGCAAATGACCTTTGTAAAGTGTACCTGTCTTGCATTACAAGTTAAAAAAAACTAACCTAAGATGGCAGCATCAGGAATCTTTCTGTTTTCTTTTGGTTCTCTTTGTGGTTTAATTAAGGTGCCCACTTGAAAGAGTAGCCATTGTCAACCCTAGAAGACATTCTCAACCAGGGTTCCTCAAACTGACCTCCCATTTGATGATGCTGGCATAGTTCTGGGGCCAACACCACTTAGTAGAGCCATCTGTATGACTTTAATGATGTTTGGCCATCTGGCCATCAGTAGAAGAGGCTTACTTCCCATTAATTCCCAACAAATTGGTTATAGCAGGGGTTTCCGAAGACCTGAAAATTATTTTAAGGGTTCCTCAGAGTTGAGAAAGGCTGCTTTAGAGGTTTCTAGGAGTTTTTTGAGCATAGTGGGTGCAACCCTACTTGGCAATGCAAGCAGTACGATACTAATGATTTTTGTAGGTGCCTCTAAGGGTGGCATTCCAACCACCATTGTAAGGGGACCATTCTTCTCACTGACCTCTATTGTAAGGTTTATGCTTTCCACTAATCCCCAATCAATAATATATCAATAAGGCAAGGTTCAGACCTACAACAGGAACAAGTAATCCTGCATAGCTCCATAGTGGCTAGCACCATGCTGGACTCATGCTGAAATGGGTTTGGAGATTTGACAGTGGTTCTGCCGCCCCCATTCATTCTCTGTTGGGCTGCCGTGGATAAACACTACATGTATGATTGAGCTTGAGTGACAGCTCTGAATCTGCTGGGGTTGCACACATCAAATCCAAGATGTCGGCACCCACCAGCAGTCACAGGTCTTTCACATGTGTACACAAGGGAGGCTTTTACAGTGAAATAAAATACAATAACTACACATAAATTTTTGGGAGGGTTTTTATTGGAAGGATCGATCTTGCCAGGGTCTCTTTTGTTTTCATTTATGTCATATTATTTTCCCAGGGGTGACACCTTGGCTTTTCTCCTCGTGTTTTCCCTGCACTGCCTCACTCGATGTGTTTGTCTCCCACCAGGGATTGAGGGAAATTGGAATAATGATGTTTTGCAGTCTGCATTAGGTTCTACCACGTCTGCTGAGGCTGATTTTCCTCCCTCTCATTAAAAGTCTGGCAGGGTACCAGGGCAAGCAGGGACACCTCGCTCTCCAATGTGTGCGCCCCTCCCTTCATCGTCCTTGAGAGATTGCAGTATATAAACATTGCATCTGGAATAGGAAATGTGCCGAGGACTATCAGCATCCTTGGAGCATGGCGTGACCGCAATGACCTAGGGAATTCACATCTTTGCTTTATTTTTTTATTGTACTATTGGGCACTGGTGGGAAAATCTGCAATCTCTCAAGGGAAGGGTGTATGGGCTGCAAAGAGGAGTCATAAGACTCTTTGTAGATCCACAAACATTCAGCCAGTTATTTATTATATATCACTGTTTTTTTGTTTTTTTCTTTTCATTCATCTTTTAGCATCACTGATCTCTGGCTACCCTCTTTGCAGATACAGCAGCAGCTGGTGAATGTCCTTTCTCTGGGTTCCTGCTGGTGATAATACGGAATCATGCCTGCACAATGAACACCGCCACAGCCATTGTAGAACATTGTGATGAGGCGGAGGTGGGCAATGTAGAAGGTCGTTTGTAAGACGTATATAAAAGCATATAAAAGGACATGCCTGTCAAAGACCATGATGGGAGGATCACTGGGTATTATTTAAAAAAGTGTGAGGTTCTGGTATTGGATTTAATTGTTTAAATCATTGACATACATTCCAGGTGCAATAAAACAAAAACACAAATACAATAAAAACAGCCACAACCCAAGAAGAAAAGCATGTCCCTTGCCAACAGCTGCAGAGAAGGACTATTGCTGTCTGTGTGGAAGCAGTGGTCTTTCTTCAGAGGTTTGACACCCACCTGATGAGTCAGAGCTAGAGTTCACCAATCATTAAAGCTCATGCTTCCTGCTGATTGGAGAGGACTTGCTTTGGCCTAGAAGGGGGTGTGTCAGAACTCTGGAGAGAGACCACTGCTTTTGACAGCAAAGAATCTTCTTCTCAGGAAGGGAACAAACTTTTCTATAAAGGTCTCCATTCAATCAGAATTCTAACTGTTTTTATTTGGAAAAAAAAGATTGAAATTCTGATCCATTCTATTTGTATGTATGTCATTCATGCACCTGACACAACTTGTGCACCTTGAATATTTACCAACACGTCCAATTTATCTACAATCATTGGTAACCCAAAAATGGTCACTTGTGATTGGTCAGCTGCTGAATTCCCTTTTGAGTCTTTTTTTTGGATCTGCTCT
>NC_092864.1:14579265-14758224 GCF_032062135.1 Pyxicephalus adspersus | reverse complement strand
GTACATTTTTTTTCCAGATGACGAGGTAGTGGCTATAATAAACAAAGGTGTGCATGCACACGGGAGTACATTTGTTCCCAGATGATGAGGTAGTGGGCATCATAAACTAAGGGGTGCATGGGCATCCCAATGTACATAGAAGAAAGAATTGCAATCAGGCAGGTACATTTATTTTATTGTGGAGAGGACAATGCCAGTCCCTCCTTTTTTTTTCTTTTACTATACAGAAGAACACGCCATTTCATTCTCTGACAAGCCGCAGTGTGATAGACGCACTTTGTTAATGTTGACTGACTTCCTATCGCTCCCCCACCACCATCCCTCCTCCCTATCTACTCTTATCCTGAAATCACCTATTTTCCTGCCAATGATCTGCCCGTAGAGCTGCGCCATTTATCTCCATTCCCAGAGAGCAAAAGATGAAGCCTTCTTCCCTGGATACAGCGAAAATGGGGGAGTCGCCATGGCAACCATCGTGTCCTCGCCTCCACCTGACTGCTCAGGCTTGCGGTTCTTTTGCCTCCAGAATAGTTATTTACTACATCACACGGACGGGCTGCTTTCGGCTTGACATTTACGCGTACTGTGACTGCCACCAAAGCGACACATGGCCTAGATAGTGTACAACATTGTCACAACGCGCTTCCTCCTCGTGTGGCAAAAGGGGGGCAAACAAGGACAAGCATCAATTTTCTCATTAACCAAGAGAATTTCTCTGCATTTAGGAACAAGTAAAGATGAGATCCAACCAAATGTTCTAAAATAAGAAAAAAAAAAAACGTGTGAATTGGGTAGTTGTTGACAGGCAATGAAAAATGTTGGGCTAAAAGAAATGCTTTATTTTCCTTTTATATTTTGATTTATCCAATATTTATTTTGGATTTAATTAGAAAAATACATGAATGTTTGATAAATAATGTTGATTCAACTATTTTCTAATTGAATCCAATGTGAAAAATGTGTTGTTTTTGGATGTTGGCTGAATCTTGGGTGCAAACCTATATAAGTAGACACTTCCAAGAGGGCAAAGTTCCACTTTAAGTATCGGATGTCCCTTCTGCAATAATCCGTCCTACTTGCATGATATCGATGAGTATTAGACTAAAAACCGAGCTGCGCATGTGCCGCTTCACCTTAGGTTGCTAGGATACCCTGCACTCCCGACTTAACATGCACATGCAGGGAATTAATAACCTACCACGCCCCTGCGCAGCAGTTATGGCATCCCCGCCCGGCCGATCAAGATGATGAAGGATTGCCTACAGGGAGAGAAGAAAGAAAAGGATGGTGGCACTCTACAAGTGAACAGAGATAGGGGAGTATTGAGGGTTTAGTTTTACTTTAAAGCAGACTTTCTCAATCTTTTTACCATGGGGGAACCCTTGAAATTTCTTTCAGGTCTTTAGGGAATACCTAATATAATTACTATATCCACAGCTCACTTTACATTAGCATGGTCGTCCGTAGGAAGAATTCCTCTTACATTGCTGGCCATTAGGAAGAATGTCACCCTTATCTAGCCAAAATGATCATTGGTGTTGCCTAAACTGACCTGAGAGGTACAAATTGCTACTTGCTTAAGCAATCCCTAGTAACATCTGGAGGAACCCTGGTTGAGAAACACTGCCTTAAAGTAAAACTTATCCCAATTAAATCTCATGTACGCTTTATGGTATATCTAATTACAAAAGCGAAAATAGGATGTGATGTAACTGATTGGTTCTTAGAAGAAGCTGTCACTTTAGTTTTAATTTCTTTATGGTAGCATCTTGTTCCAACGCATTTCGGAGCCCCCCTTCATCAGGGCTATGTCGCTGATAGTAAAAAGAGAGGCTGCTGGACAACAGAGTGTTCAACCAGTGACCTAAACTTTACAATCTGCTGTCCAGCCATCTCCTTGTTTACTATGAGCAGCTGAGCCATGATGAAGGGGAGGGTTGAGCCCCGAAACGCGTCAGATTTATTGACTTTCTGTCATAAACAGGGAAGATTTGCTGGACTCCAATTATATCTTTGTCTTATTCATCTGGTTCATATTCTTTTTAAATCACACATTGTTTCCTGGATGGTCAGTGCCCTACTAGATCTATGGAGGGAGCCATGGTTGTCATCACAGATATGACACAGATATGATTACAGATATGTCCACCATTGCTCTTTCCCATTAAAAAGGGGATGAGTAGAATAGTAGTTTGCAGAAAGAAGATAACATTATGCTTTTAGTCCAGTTCACAGGAAGTGGCAATGATAAAGCATTTCTGACAAAATCAACTGGTACCTGCTGACAATTTTAAAATAAAAACTAATGCAGCCACCACAGCTTAGACAAAAGCTACAATCTATAAATGTTTTGTTCTTGAGTTTAGTTATACACTAAATAATGCAATTGGGCTTTTTTCAATAAAATAATTCCTGATGGTCGTGCAGTAAAAGACGGCATTCAACATCTTCCTGTTTTTGAGTGTCAGCTATCTCCCGGTTGTGTTTCTGATATAAACCTACAAACAATATGGAGTATATATACTGTATAAAGTAGTGAATGGGACTTTTAACAAAAATCCACTGTAGGTGAATCAATCACGGTCATTTAAAAGTAATGCAACAGCCAGATTCCTGCAGTGGATGAGCCATTCCCTAATGTGCCACCACCTTAGTTGTAACTGTAATAGGTTAAAGGTGCCCTCCCCACCCCCCAGTAAATACTTTGCATGTGTCCCTTCTGCACTGCTGAACTGCAGTCCCTGTGTGGCAGACAGAAGATTTTAGATTGAAGATTGAGAAGACAGTGGAAGATTTCAGCTTGTGACTCTGTTTTGGAGAGGCGTCTCTGTATAAATAGATGCTTGCTTTGGTATCTGCACCTGCTGGGACCTCTCTGTCATTTTCTGGCTGGAATTGCTGAGCCAAGGAGCCACGGTGAGAGAGTGCAGGAGGACACAGGCTATGGGTGACACCATCCAGGGGCCACTAAGCTGTCCTGTGCCCCGGTGTATGGTCAACTGAAAAGGGTGGAGGGGCATTGGTGTCACAGGGAGCTTTAAATTACTGGTTTGTTATATAAGGAGGGAGAGGGCAGTTGATTACAGTAGTGCAGGGATTATGGTGAAGAGGAAAACATAGTAACCAATATCCCAATAGAGCTTGCCAAGGCACTTTGCTGTCTGTAGTACACAGCACATAGATCCCCTGCACTACAAATTAAGAGTTTAATACTTTTATTACAAGAGTGAAAGATGGCCCAGCTGTTATAAAGCTACATACACACGTGCAATAATTGTCATTGGAAAGGATCTTTCACGATCCTTTCCAACGACTAATGACTGATCGATGCATGAACAAGCACTGTACACACAGCACCGTTCTGCTCTATGGAGAGGAGAGGGGGAGAACGACAGAACGGCACCCTGCTTCACGCTCTCCCCCTTTGCTTCCATTAGGATCATTCGTCGTCCATTGTCCATGGATCCACCAGGACGGTCGTTTAGACGATGGGCACTGTACACACGCCAGATTCTCGTCCGATATCCGCGCTGAGCCAATTATCAGACGAGAACCATTGGACATGTGTACGCAGCCTATGTGCTTTACTGAGTTAATGTTACAGGACAACTCCGGTCAATGCACAGCTGAAGCGCATATATCAGATTTGTAAAGGTGTGCACTGTAATCCACATAAAGGTATTGACGGAGGAAAGCAGTGTTGACCATGAACTGCCAATGATAGAGAAAATTGAAAAGACATTCAACAACCTATATTTTTTAGCCCACCATGCATCACCAACCACTGTGGCCCCATGGTGCACTTTGCATGATACACTTCGTTTAGACCAGCAGTCGCCAACCTTCCGGACCTCATGGACTACTAAATTTATATATTTAAATCCTGCGGACCATTATTATGATTTTTATAGGAAGATAAATACATTTGTAAAACAATCGTGCTGACAAGGACTGTGGAGGCTCTGATTTATTTATCAGCTCACAGTGAAGTATTACTATTGTTACTATTATCATTATTTGCATTATCTTTGGTATTACTAAAGAAATGCAAAATATTAATTTGCTTTTTCTCACTCATTATGGTTTTTTTTCATTCGAATCTAAGACCAAACAGGAAATTATAGTTATCAAAGTCAAACTATTTGATGCTATTAAATAAAACAATTAAATAAATGACACAGTTAAGGTCATACTTACCTAAAAGATCATCTGAGAAATAAACAAATAAAACAATAGGATGAGAATCTGTATTCGCAGAGCGGGGTGACTGTTGTAATGGTGGAAACAACACTGAAGCGTATGGCCCGGCAACGTTTACCTCATACAACTTAACACTACACTGACGTCACGCTGCGCCTCCCTTGTTTTTTCATCTCTAGTATAGTTTGTGAATGTAGTGCAATATAAAGGTGAAAATTGTTTTTCAGAATATAAGAATTTATTAGAATATTATTTTTGTTTTATTATTAATAAAACATAAAAATTGCAAATAATGTCCAAAATTGAACAGAAAACTGCAAAGTGAAGTCATTAGCTTGGCTGGGCTGCCTGGCAGGGTTATGGTAAACTCAACACTGGATGGACAGAATTACAAAGCCATTGGCTGGAGTTGCTCAAGGGACAGTCCCACAGAAGTCTATAGGGATAACCTGCCCAGGGTATCAGCATGGCTGTGAGATTAGGGTAACACGGGTCACCCCCGTGTTGCATTGTCTAACTTGCTATAACCTTAGAATGTTATAATTTAATCACTAAAGGAGCTGAAGTTAAAGCATTTATAGCAGGAAGATATACAGTATTTTATTACACTCTGTCTAATCGTTATATATTGATTATCATTTATAAGGTATAAAGAATAACAAGAAAAGACAGGGTGTTTTTGTCAAAAAAAAGAATTTCAGTGTATTAGAAAAATAGACAAAGTGTACAAATTCCAAAATGATAGGTTTAAATCACAAAGAAACAACAAATAGTTAAAAATGCAATCAAACTAAAGGCATCCCTAGCGTCATATTAATTGGGAGATGCCTCGCTTACTAGACAATTTTAAAAAAGTTTGTCTACTCTTCTGTAACCCAAACAGGGGAAGCTATCTTGTTGAAATTCGGCTAATCTCCATTACATTCTACTCGGATCATCATAACTCGCGATAATCATGCCCTTTGCATGTTTTTCTTGAATATGGGACACTTACAGCTTTCTAGTATCCATCCTCGGTACACTTGTCATTGGAGCCATTTTGACGTATTCTGTCTCAATCTAACCGTGGCTGTTGTCACCTGCACTTGACCTGTGCAAAGCACCACATGCTTTCCTCTATTAGCAGATCATACCAGGTTATATGTTATCCTAATTACTCATTGCTCTGACTTTCTCTACCCATCCCCTGATGAAGCCCTCTGGCGAAAAGCGTCGGGATAGAGATTCTTGAGCTTTTCTCACATCTGTTGCAACATGCAGTCAGACAACTGACTGGTAAGCGAGGCATTTCCATAGTAATATGACACTAGGGATGCCTTTAGTTTGATTGTATTTTTAACTATTTATTGTTTCCTTGTGATTTAAACCTATCATTTTGGAATTTGTACACTTTGTCTATCGAAATTTCGAAATTCTTTTTTTTCCAAAAAAACCCTGCCAAAAAAAAATCTTTTCTTGTTATTCTTTATACTTTGCATCAGACCAGATCTTTAAAATTATAGGCAAGGTCACTTTCTCTATTTTTGCATATTATCATTTAATAACCTTTACAGCTTTTTTTTCTCATGTCACCGGGTCTCTCCTTCAGCTAGAATGGATGGTACCACATCTTAATAAAAAAAGCTCTTTACATTTACTCTCCACTCACTGTTGCGAAGAATACAAAAATCATACTTTTTTTTCCCCACATCATTTTATTATTTCACAAATGTGGATTTTTTTTTTTTTAATCCCTTGACGAGCTACATTTGCATGGCGCTGCTGTCCCCCTGGCAATGGAAGCAGATCTAGCATCAAACTGCAAAGGATGAAAAAAAAGGAACATTTCAAGGACAATGCAATGCATAGAGAAGCAATTGGAGTTTCTCCCTTGGCGGAAACTCAAAGCAATCAACGATAAAATGCAGTATCTGCATATAATGTGACAGTCTAACAGCCCAAGGCTGAACACTGCCAATGTTACTCTCCCTACCTCTGATTTTATCATGGCAAAATGAATAATATTTGGTATGGCACAATCAGGGGCTGCAATCACACAATGAACCCACACAGATAGACTGAATGGATTAATTTATTTTAGGAAGGCAAAGTCATTTTATGTAGAATGGCGAATAACTGGGTGTCATTGCTTTGACTGTCTGGGTGCAGGATGGGAAGTGTCACTGCAAACAAAACAAAAAAAAAATAAAATAAAAGAGTGCATAGAGTGCATTTTGTGCATAGAGCTTAGATGTGAGTGCTGGCTTCTTGTGTGCTTACAGCCCATTGTCACTTGCTGTGTGCCTGACTAGAATACATACAGGAACAGCGCTGACAGCCTATTACCCAGCCTGCAGATCTACAATCAGCATTAGAAGACAAGTTCCCCACATTGCCACTGCTGCTGTGAATTTTCTTGTGCTGTAATTAAAGTGACCCTGTGGCCTTGCAGCTGTAGAAAATAATATTCGTTTGCATGTATTTCCCCCTTAAAAAAAAATAAAATGTGTTTTTTTTTTCCTAAATAATGGCCCATTTAGCTTTAATCTGCCCCCTTCCTGACAGTTCTGTCTGTGCCACCCCTGCCACTATGTAGGCCAACAACAGGAGCCCACACATCTACTTGTTGGCTAATATTAAGATTTCAGGCAAGATCACCTATTTGTTATCTATGCAAGTAATCAAACATAAGTTCCAATTGGAGCAAACAAATATAAACTAAGCAGAAGCGGATTGTAATATGTGCTGAGTGGAGTTGTCCCTGCTGGCAATATTCAGCGCTTTGCTGTGTGTAAGATTCTACTATCAGCTTCCATCTTCAGATAAATGAAAAGTGATAAATAGAAGATAAATGAGTCGGCCTGGGGCTGCTGATGTCACATTGGTGATGGTGGTGCCCAGCAGCAGTCTCAGGCTTGTTCAATATCATAATATCATCAATTGTTATAGGGAGATTAAATGTATCACAAGAAAATGTGATATGCTATGAGAAGATTGTTGCTGATAATAAAATGGGGTCAACTCTTGATGCTGCATTGTTGGGGTATTTACTTAATTAGGTTCATTCGAATTTGCTGATCTATAACCATTGACCATTCTTCAGTGGGAAAACAAGATATAAGTGTTTAGAACACACATCAGATCATTGTTACCTGAGATGAACGATCATGCTTGTCTCCCCCCAACATCATTCATCAATCCATTGTAGCATATTGATGACAGATCAAGAACAATAGTGTGCACCACTATGAAAGAGAACACAGGGGGGTGCCACTTGCATCTCTCCTCTCCTCTCTCCATAGAATACAATGGTGCAGCATGTACAGTTCTCATTCATACAGCTATTACTGGAACAATCGCAAAAGATTATTCTTAATGACAGCCATCTGATGTCTCTACAGGGCTTAAGTGCTTATAAAGAGACTCTATTACTTTCCTCGTTCAAGGCAAAGTGATAAAGTCTTGTTAACTGAGGCCAGTTTTGCTCTCCTCCTCATAATCATAATTGGGAATTCTTTGGGTTTGGGTTGGTAAATCCCACTTTTCTGCCCTTCAGATTAAAACCCCCAATCTCTGGGCAGAAAGAAATGCTCCCTTATTTGTACTGCTTTAGATGGTACTTCCCAAACAGCGTGCGGTCAGAAGATTAGCTGTTCATAGTGACTGACTGCTCAGGTCTAAGCCCTGCATCCTTAGAGGAAGTTATATACTTCCCCATGCCAGGAATAGCTAGGTATGGTGGCTGGCATAATACAAGCAGATAGCTGGGTATGGTGGCTGGCATAATACAAGCAGATAGCTGGGTATGGTGGCTGGCATAATACAAGCAGATAGCTGGGTATGGTGGCTGGCATAATACAAGCAGATCAAAGTAGTGGCTAGTAAATGACGTTTGGCTTTTAGCAAATTGTTGTCACACTTGCCCATCACCACAAACGTTTACCAAATATACATTACCCTGTGGATGATGATTGAATTTAATTCCTTTGTTTGCATACATTGTCACCAGTATACTGTATACCTTATTTGACCACACTAGGATGACAATAAAAGGAAGGAGATTGACCAAACCTATTTTTATAAATATACCC
This sequence comes from Pyxicephalus adspersus, assembly GCF_032062135.1. Taxonomy (NCBI): domain Eukaryota; kingdom Metazoa; phylum Chordata; class Amphibia; order Anura; family Pyxicephalidae; genus Pyxicephalus; species Pyxicephalus adspersus. The sequence goes on along the minus strand of NC_092864.1, from coordinate 14,749,954 downwards.
CACAGTATTCAAATCAGTATTGGGGCAATGGTACATAGGTCAGGTATGTTGCTGTACACGTGCTGATAAGGAACATTCTTAAGGAAAATGAGTAAGCATGGGATGACCCACCACTTGCCATGCTTGGTAATTTATCAGGATGGGTATGGTGGTTGATGGTAAGTTGCTGTTGCTGTAGGTTGCCTGCACCAAAAATATTACGGCTTACTTACCTTTTTAGTAGTTAGTGGAGTTATTTTCTCAGTCTGGAAGCACTTCAGATGACACGACTTACAAACACTTCTGGGTGTTTTGGATTCTTGTGTCTCTCGTTGGCTGCTATTCTTCCTCCCAATGATCCCTACATCATTATTGTGTCTTTTAGGGGCTGCTGGGGGATTACATTGTGTAGTTGTTACAAGGGTTCTGATACCCCGGAGGGTGTCACATGCCAAGGGCTTTGATGGAAGCTACAGAGTAGGGTAGTAGACACAGGCTGCTGGGGAGATGAGTGTTTTATTACAAGGGGGTCCAATTTAAAATCCATGGCAAAAGGATGGGTAAAAAGAACAACACCAACCACTAATACTCATCTTTCATTGCCTTTTTCCATAGAGTTTAGGGGTCCAAACTAAGTGTAAGCTTGGTGCCAGATGGTGTTAGCATATATACAGCAGCTTTTGCCTTTTTAACATAAGGGAACCCTTAACATAACTTTCAGGTCTTAGGGAATCCCTGCTATAACTACTAGATTAGCTCACAGTAAATTACCATAGTGGTCAGTATGAAGAATCTCTCCTACATTGCTGGCAAGGGGAAAGAATATCTCTCTTACAGATAGCCAAAAAGATCATTGGTGGCATTTAAACCGACCTGAGAGGCACAAATTGCTCAAGAAATAACCAACATCCTCTGATACACAGGGTAATTCCTCTTTCCCTCACCCATTGAGACTTAAAAATGTGTTGCTCAGGCCAAGAACTGTATATTGGAAGAAGAGAAGGGACAAATGCTCCCCAATGCTGGAAGCACCAGTACTTACCAGGAGTCCCTACAGAAGAGCTAGCCGGTGTGGGGTCGTCATATGTGACACACTTTCTTTGAATAGTAATAAAGGTCCCCCCCTATAAAAAAGTAATCGACTATGTATACAGATTCACTAAAGTTCTTCTGTGTGCTGGTAGAACTGCTTAAGTGTACTGAATAGCAGCATACGGTGCCTCTTGAGACTAGACCTCGGCACATTTCCAGGCACAAGGATTCCATTTTGCAGCTGGCAGCTTTCCCAAAAAAGGTTCGGAAGAGAAAAACAAGCAGCAATCTCTGCTTTCAGTGACTGCACTCTCACCGTGCTCTATTCTCCAGGAAACGAAAGCTAAAACCTAATCTGACAGAATTTCGACACACACTGTTTGTGCTATGTTACCGTAACCTTCCATGTTTGGCAAGATATTTTTTTCCCTCCTAGCATCTGCGTGGTTAGAGATAGACTCATATGCCCAGGGGTCACAAAAACAATCCAAAATTGCTGTCAATCTAAAACTGCCAGCTAAAAAATAAAAATTGTATTTAGTCCAGGCATGCAGATAGATTAACAATTGCATAAAGTTTATCATAACCCATGAACACAAAGATATATTGCAGGTTATCAGTCCTTAGATGTGGTGGGTCCTTTTCTTTTATTAAGCTGTCTTTGCTGATACTGACATCCTGCTTAGGGTGACAATGCACAGTCATTGTATCTCTGGACAAGCAGCGTTGTCACCTTGATACAAGAAGTGTGTTTGGACTTTAAAACACCTAAACCTCTCCTCTATAACATGTGAGAAGGGTGTAACTCATCAGTTCAGCACAGAATGAGGGCTATTAGGTTACAAAATTAAACTAAAATTACAAAACATTTTTAATGATACATTTAGCAGACCAGAAGGTAGCTATTTATTATAGCTCTCCAAAACTGGAGAAGACAGACTGTCCAGCAAACCTAAAATGGTTTTCCTAAAAATGCTATTATTTGGCAAATGTTTTCCATTTCAGGATTGCTGGATCACCTATGTTCTCCCATGGATGTATATGATTCCCCGATTTGGAGAGCTTTAAAATTTAGACCATGTGTGCCATTAATACCTTTTTGAATAACCTTGAACATGCATTCTGTTAATAAGTGTCAGACTGAAGTCCTACCTCCTTTTCAGCGATTTTTAAATTATTAAAGCCAATGCATCATCATGACAGCCAGGCAACTAGCATTTTTAGAAAGAAAGGTAGGCAATAGCCACCTTCATAATCCTTCTGTGACATTTTTTCTTTAATGACTGCTGGGATAGTAGGGTAGGTTAGGATAAAAAGTTAATTTCATCCAAGCATTGTATATATATATATAGAAATATAATTGGTAAAGACCAACCACTCCAGTAAGCAGAATACAGAGGTTGAGTATGTGTTGGACATATATGATAGTAATTTTCTATGTCAAAGGAAGCAAACTAAACAAAGGAAAGTTGTGATCAGATCAAAAGTGTTAAGGTGCGTACACACTTCCAATTTTTATAGTTCCAATCGAACGACGAACGATCGATTGGGCAAAAAATCGTTCGTAAAAAAGTAACCAACGACGCCGACGAACCAGGAAAGTCGCTGGAAACGAGCGACCGGACCGGCGGATCGGATTGGACGACGATCGTTGAACATCGTTCGTGTGTACGGTCGTTCGTTGATCGTCCATGGGCTGAGCATGCGTGGTGAACGAACGTCCTTTCACTTTCCTGTCGTGCACATAGTTCCTCTATCGCTCAAACGATCGTATCTATTGTGTGTACAATATCTACGAACGATCGTGTCGTTACCTCTATGTGCAGTATGGGTGCTATACGATCGTTCATATATATCGTGCAGGAACGTTCGTCGTTCGTTTTCCGACGATAATAATTGGAAGTGTGTACGTAGCTTTAATCAGGGTGTTTAAAACAAAAACAACTAATCTCCATGGTGGCCTATGGTGTTTACCACCAAATGGCTATCTGAGAAGTGCAGCAGTGCTATCTGTAAAGTGCTGATCTTCACTTTTTTTAATGCAGGAAAATAGTGAAAATGCTGATAAATAGTAGTGACCACAAATTGTGATTGTGTCAGCTGATCTCCACTTTTATGATTATGGTGAACACAGCATGCACCACATTACACACATTTACTAAGTGCAACACATGGCTGTGGTCTTTGCTGCATTGTTGAGGTGCATTTGGGGTGCCTTTTACAGTAAATAGCAACCCAGCACATGGATGCATGCCTTGTGTGTTGTGTCATTGTGCACATTTGTGTAACACACTAGTGTGAACGTGTCCTAATTATTCCTCTGTAAAAATGACTATAGTTTTCCTTTACTGTAAACTGAAATGATGTTAGGCTTTGTACACACAATACATTTATATTGCTGGAAAGATTTTTTTCATTAACACTTCCAGTGACTCAAAAGTGAAAGGGCATTGTACACACAGCGGTGTGTAGTACTATGAAGAATGGAGGGGGGGGTAAGCGGGAAGCACCCCTCTTTGTCCTTCGCCATAGGAAATAACAGCGGTCATTTCAGGTCACCCATTTAGTGTTCAACCACTGCAGAATGCTAAATAACATGGGGAGACCACTGTACACAAGCTAGGATTTAGGCTTAGCCCAACACACTCACAATCGTTTGTCTCAGGCGACAATTATGTGTATGTAGCCCTACAGTCCATCACAGTATCATTTTAGACCTTTGCTTTGAAGGAAGTAAATTGTTTCCACTGAATTGTATTTGAACTCCCAGATAACTGAACACTGAAAAAAAAAAAAAAAGGACGCAGAGCTCCTCTACCTGCTTTACAGCGAGCGGCCATTGTTGAAAAAATGAACTTTGTCTTTTGTATAAATCACAGATAAAAATCAAAGCACTTTGCTCCGCTTCCCCAATCAGCCAAGTCCTCTGCTCACAAAGGGATTGTATTTAAAGATTTATCTTTTGTAAACGCCGCAGACAATTAGCGCGGCCGTCCTAGAAGCCTGGAACTCAGCCACGGCATATTTGCATAACTTCAAATGAACACTTTATTTGTGTTTACATAAAGCACAGTGTGTATAATTTCTAAAATATTATCTTGGCTTTTTCCTCGGGTCTGAGTTAAAATGAAACAGTAATCGTTCCTCTGTAGAACGCTTAGATGCTCACACTGCGATCATTTGTATTAAAAAATTAATGACTTTCTGTTCCGCAGCTAAACACAGACCTGGCAAGACAAGCTCATTAGCTGGAGTGTCAGTAACTGGCACTGGGCCTAGATTTATATATACTGCTTTATTCACCTTTCATGTGGGTGGACTGCCCTGCCACAGAGGCAAATACACATCGCCCCAATGAATGCCCACAATATTTTCATTGGAAGCCCACGGAGCCCAACCTATAAGTGGATGATGGTTATACAAAAATAAGTAAACCAAAGTACTAAAATCTCATGTACATTTCAACAAGTTAAACTGGACTTTGTACCCTTTTTTTAAAGAAGCGATGAAAATACAAAATTATGAGCAGGCAAGTTTACCTTCCTGAATGCAATTTTTAATTTAAAAATTCACCTATTATTATTAATAAACAGTATTTATATAACGCCAACATATTACGCAGAGCTGTGGACTATATAGGGGTTGCAAATGATAAACAAATACAGACCGTGACACAGGAGGAGGAGAGGGCCCTGCCCCGAAGAGCTTACAATCTAGGAGGTGGTGGAAGTTCACACTCTGTTGCGGGCACGGCCATCTACTTCTGCTCCTCTTCACGTTCTTGGAACCATAGCCATCTTGATAAGCCAGGCAGGAATGACATTCACCCCTGGAGCTCCTGGAATACCTGGCATATCCTGGCATCTTACAGGCTCAGCTCAGTGTGCTACGATAGAAAATTGTGAACAATTTGAATTTCATCTGTCCCTTCTGCAATAGGAATTCTGCCAGCTCACAATTTTTTATGCATGTATAGTTCTGCCTTAATGCACATATACTTCCCTCACCCAGCTAATCTTTATCTCATTCTGCTGCATTCACTCACATTCTATGGCCACTATTTATAAAGAGGGAATCTGGCATTGCCTCAAACATTCCCTTGTGGGAATCTTCCAGGTCCATGTGTTTCAATAGGAGTAGTTAATTTCCATGTTAGGGAATGTCAGATTTCCCTAACATCAGTCCCCAACTTTTTCTTCCCATTCGGCTCCCCTGATCTCACTACATCAGGTGGCATTCTACAAATTCATAAAACCTGGTGCCAATCTGCATTTGTGGAATGCCCACAGATGACATGGCGTCCATTCTCACTCATGTGCGTAGCAACATTGGGCAATGCCTCCAGCGTCTTGTGTAGAATTCTACAACCACCTGGGATATGTGACAGAGGTATCCCTGAAAGCTGGGGGGTTACTCATCAGTCATTCTTGAGAACCTGGAAGCGACGGGGGGCAAAGGGAAAAATAATAAAAGTAATAAAAAACAAAACCTTATGTGAGTGGAAATAATCTTTTGTGCAAATTGTATTTTTATCTATCAAAGCCTCAGATTAACACAGCTCTGCCATGTAGCACAGCCCTGTATAGCAGGGAAGGAGACCTTCTGCAGCTAGGGAGCACTCACAGGTCTTGTCCTTTTCCTAGCAGTGGACAGTGAAGGAGAAACCGCAGACTGATAAGCTCATCTCTTTATCTCTGTGTTCTCTATGAACAGATTGGTTCCTTCAGCTGCTTTTTCCTCTCTTAAGCTACGTACACACTTTCAATAATTATCGTTGGTAAACGAACGACGAACGATCCTGCACGATATCTGCGAACGATCGTATGGCACATATATATATATATATATATATATATATATATATACATACACACACACACACACACACACTCATATACACAATACAGCCTGTATCGATCGAACGTTCTTCATCGCGCATGCTCAGACCATGCACGATCACTGAACGACCGTACACACGATAGATGGTCAACGATCTGCCCAGAGCTTAATAAAATATTAGTCTGTTATAAAGGCTTTCATTTTATGGGGTATCAACTATCTGCCGTTTGTGTTACTGTATTGTTTCCCTGTCCCATGTACCCCTGATAACCACACTTTACACAAGCATGGTCCACCATCCTCACTACCAATTATCCGGTTCTTAGCAATGATACGCAGCATACAAATGAGTTCATGTACACAAAAAGTGATTGAAAAGGCTGGAGGGGATCAGCATTTCTTGGCGAATCCCCACCATACCACCCTTGTTTAAAAATCTTTTGATTGTGAAATTCTCCTGGAATGATTCCATGTTCATCCCACGCTAATAAAAAAGTCTATTTAGGGAAATGACGGGTTATATTTTCTGACCCTTTCCTATGTTTTTGTGTTTGCGGATTTGTTTATCAGGTTTTAGTGACTCCTCGGTGACATTCTGTATTGTTGTGTTGCTGGATGCACAGAAGTTTGTAGACGGTTTTGTTTCCCAAGTAGCCATTTCCTGTAACAAAGCTTGTTCCATACACTTCCTAAATCTGTGTATACCTGACACTTTTTGGTATGAGGCCAGGGAATTTCCTCTTTTAAAAATAACTTTAAAATGGATCTTCCCTTTTCTTTGTGTGAGGAATACAAAAAGAGAACCTTGCAAGAGATCGTAAGGGATTATAGACACAACAACAGCGTGCACAGGGGTGCAGAGCTTACCCCAAACCAGCTGAATGAGATTTGGTTTTTATAGCACTGTCAAATGTCTTTAAAAAAATACTTTGTTACCGGTTTAATCTTTGCTCTGCTTTTTGATCTCTTGCAGCCATTTGTTTTTTTTTTTTATAGTGGGGGTTCAACACAACAATGTGTGAAGCTTGTGCAATATTATTGGTTACATAGGGCTGATTTTAGGATAGGACAAACTGGGCAATGGCTCAGGGCCCTCCAGTCAAAATGGCGGGCAGCTGGAATGTTCCTAGTTTATCGCTTCCACAATATATTTTGCCCAGGGTACCATTTTGTTCAAAATCATCCTGTTGCCACCTATATTCTCAATTGGGGGGCTGTGTGATTGGTAGGTGAGCAGAAAAATGGCATCATCCAAGCCATTTGTTTCTCTGTCAGTATTTACCTTAGGGGCCAACTCACCCATGACTCGTCTGCAGAAATGTAATCTCTCTGCTCATGAGGTCTGATTTATAAAAGCTCTCCAATGCTGGCAAAGGTAGACTTCAACCTGGAATAGATCTGGTCCAGGATTGAAAACATTTGCCAACAAATAGCAAACAATTTTTAAAGAAATCCATTCCAGGTTTGCTGGATCACCCAGGTTCTCTCATGATAGTCTATCTTCTTCAGTCCTAAAGATTATTGTTATTGTGTGTCCATAAAACCTTGTAATGCATCAAATGATATTATCGCCATGCAAAGTATTGTAAACAAAGCAATTGAAAACAAAATATTTATTTCACTTGTTGATACTAAGTTTTGGCTTTATTTACACTTTATTAGTAGATTGTATTTGAAAGATTTGGACACAGATCAGGTGCAGGTGTGGTTCAGTAATGATCTTGTTTATAACAGTAACTGAGCAGGTTGTCACTAGATGCTAAGTCTTCATTTGATTGCAAGCTGTTTTCTCTGCACACAGAAAAACACATCCTCATCTTTCCGCATTTGGTTCGTGCAGCCCGGGCGGTTGCTAAGCGGCGGTTGCTAGGGCGGCCATTTTGGACAAGGCTGGAGGCGAGCTCAGAGCGGAAGTGCCTGACGCAGCGCGGCCTCCTCTTCCGGTGTGTTAGAATTCTACGCAGGAAATGGCGCCGGTGGATGTGACGAGCGTGTCTCTTGTGCAGCAGCCTCTAGCAAAGTGAGAGGCGCTCCGAGGCCGCAACTGCCGCCGGCCGCTCCCCTGATGTCCCTGCTGTGCACTTTATATACATGAGGTGGGTGTTGCGCCGGTACCCCCCCCCCCTTTCCCTCCACCATTAGAGGACACCGGGGGCTCCCCATAGAACACTGCACAGCCTATAATGGCCGCCCTATGTCTCTCCCTCCTGCAGCGGCTGCATAGCATTTCCCTTTTACCTCATGCACCTGCACGGTAATGCAGCCTTTGGTGCAGGGAGAAGCCTATGGCCAGCTTCTTCCATTGCAGAGTACCGGGTGGAGACAGAGACCCCTAATAATGCTGTGTCCCTATTATCATCCCCAATAATGCTGAATATTCCAATTCTACGCCTGGGGGAATATGAGGGACTTGTATCTATTGCACTGTATATATAATGTGAGATCATAGGGCGTGCATAGCTTGTGCTGGGATTCTCATCACTGGGGAGATGGCCTGCAAAAAAGTTTTATATTCATGCATGAAAATATCTGCATATTCCTAAATGATTATTTATAAAGAAATGGATGTCACCAATACATAAATATCGTATCTATCATCTATATAGAGACACACAGACCTCACCATATGCAAATATATTTATGTATTGCCGGTCATCAGTGCGTCTCTATTTTTTCTGGTGTTCTCCCCGGCACTGTTCAGTAAACACCCGGCTGTTTTTGAGTGGTGGTTGTTAAAGAGTTGGAACACAATACATGGGCTACCTCCCACCCGGCTATAAATGTGCTATTTTTATTAATATATATTACACAAGCACTGTGATGCCTCGGCATGCACTCCAAGTCCCGGTCTCGAATCAATGGGAGGTGTCCATCCAATGCTGACCCAACTTATTATCGGCACCGTCATTTAACCTTTGAAAGTTCCACAGAATGTATTGTAGAGAAATATTTCTGTTTTTCGTATGTTTTTTGCAATGTTTGATTTTATCATATAACGCTTTATAATCCTGCAAGTCGTTCTGCTCCCCGTCTCCTTTTATTTAGTAGGAGACGAGCTGCACAAGGCGACAACGCACTTGTCTAATTATTATTATTATTATTATTATTATGGTCGGTGTCACGTTAAATCTGTCGTTTGTTGTTGCCAGGCTCATCTCTTGGGCATTGGCCTGCAAGAAAAAAAAAAGCGATCTGTAATTATGCCTTATGTTGCAGCAAGGCATGTACCTGACATGTATGAGAGCACGGACACAATATAGAAATGTCATTGTTGTTATGTATTTGTGGGGGGGCCGCTGAGACATTGCAGAGCGGGTCATTTGCGGACAGCGCAGTGGAGCTTACAATCTAATATTCCTATTGCAGTCATACACACTGTCTAGGGCCACTTGGGAGAAAAGCCAGGCAGTCAAGCAGTACGTCTTTGCATTGAGAAGAAAATGAAAGTCAAGAAGAAACTTAAGTAAGCACAGATATCCTTTTTCTCCCTACTGTGGAATTTCATCCCTCTCCATGCTCTGGTAATTATGTTGGGTTGCGCTGGGACTTGTAGTTTCTGCGGCTACACAGCGACGTGAAGTAATCTGCTGCAGGGTGTGTCCGGTGTAAACATTCCAATTACCCGCGACCACTGTATTGTCTTTTATAATAAATATATGGGGGTTTGTAGTTTTCTAATAACGGAGCAGATTTATATGTTGCATAACGTGTTTGTGTTTTGCTTGTGGTTAATTACTCATGCCGGTTATGTCATCGTAACACTAACACCGCTTTTCCTTTGCAGAGAATTGGAAGCTGCAGCTACCAAAGACATTGAAGGAAAACTGCGTAGGTAAGTGCCCTGCAAAGCTTTTTTTTTTACCTGGCCGCGTATTTGGCGGATGAATGAACGCTAATTCTAATCAGTGCCTCAATATGCCAGCGACAGTCTAGGTGTGACTCTCATGCTTTGTCGGTGACTCAGCGCTGTAATTTTAGAAGCTTTGCACATTGCTTAATATGTAGGTTGCTGTGTTCAGTTACTTGTATTCCTATTAATGCTTGATCGTGTTTTTATTTCACCTTTAAAGAGCAGCAGCTAAGCATTGTTTGCATCCTGTATGGCTGTGTAACAGCCTCCGTTTCAGAAAACACCCTTTGCAGTCAGGAAATGGCAGGTCATAAGGTTCTTGTATCTCTTAAAGGTAAAGTGTATGTGAAAGAATTCAGCAAAGATATATGCAAGGCCACTTCTTCAGTATATAGAGCTGAGCAAGGGATAAGGCTTACTTCCTATAATGCAACAAGAACTTCTGCTAAGCAGTGCTGTCATTAGGCATCAAGTGTAAGTTTTGCTTAAGCACAATTACCTTTATCAGCTCCAGAAGCCTCTCATATGTTCCCCTTTCATTGCTCCAAAGCTCAGCTTTCTGGACACGGATGCAATCACCACCCTGAAACTAAGGCTGTGTATACACATGCAATAATTGTCGTTGGAAATTATCTTTCACAATCATTTCCAATGACAAAAGACTGAAAGATGCATGAACAAGCGCTGTAAATACAGAGCTGCACTCTCTTTCCTGGACTTCCATTACGATAGTTCATTTGTGGACCCGCCAGGACTGCTCCATGTACACACGCTGGATTCTCGTCCGATATCGGCCCTTAGGCGATTATTGGAGGAGAATCATCTGACGTGTGTATGTATCCTAAGCCCCGCCATTTTTCTGTTGCAGCGGGTAGTAACTGCTATCACTTAATGAGGGTGGCAACATCTTACTTTGGGGAGTTAGGCACCATATTGTCCGTTCTGTAAGTTTTGCTCTTTTAGTATAATTTTGGAAAATTGTGGCACCAAGCAATCCCTTCCATCTGCCGACAGCCGACACCTTTCTGGCTGCTCGCATTGCAGTGATGGTTCCTACGTTTGGAGATTTGACAGTGAGCGGCACTGATCCATGGACAGTTGCCCCCATTATTCTCTGTTAGGCTTCTGCAGGTAGATGCAACATGCTGAGGCAGCAGCTCACTGGCATGAGGAAGCTGTAACCGCACTGCAACTTCATCTCCAGTGTGAACATAGCTTAATTTTAGACTGAATTATGTACTAGTCAGGAGGAAGCATTTCTTCAGTATCTTTTCCCTTGTTGATCAGACTTGCAACATTGTAATATCTTGAAAAAGTAACAAGGTGAGAAGTGTACAAAGGGCAAACATGGGGAAGAGCACAGACCCCAGGCTTTATATAGTTATTTCTGAGCCAGAAACTGTCCAGGGAGTGGTTACTGTCCTTGAATGATACCTGAATAAATATGGCAAGATCCTGGTGAATGGGAGTATTTTGTGTGTGTGTGTGTGTGTGTGTGTGTTTATTTTTTTTCCATCTTTGCTGTCTTAAGTGTACAGGAGTATGTTGAAGCTCTGAATTTTTTATTGAAAATAAGGGGAATTTTCCTTCAATGTTCAGGTTTTCTGAAATGTTTGCACATTTACTGGCATTACAAGAAGGGTATTCTTGAAACAAACTATGGTCAGTCTTGCGACAATGCTTGCTGTGTTTCCTTTTAATGTCTCATTGAATATAACCCAGTAAAATCCATTCATTTTATTTTATTATTTTTTTTATTTCGTTTTGCAGAGCTTGACAGTTGTGGTAAAGCAAAGGTTAATCAAAGTATTAGCTGTCACTGGGTTGGTAGCTTAGCAAACATAGCAGCAGCCTGGTCTGATTAGACTTCTCCAGTCTCATCTATTTGCTACATCCTCTACTTAATGGCTTACTACAGCATTCAGACAGAGCCAGCCGGTCACTTCATGGGCTTGCAATGAGTTTAGGAAGATTGGTCCTTGGCATGCAATGCAAACCTTCCATACTTCAGGGCAGGTATATATGAACTAGTATACAGAGTCATTAAATGCATCGTGGGTGCACATCAGAAGCCCGCAATATAGCCCTAAAAATTGGTTATCCCTGCATATATATATTTTTTTTGTTGTCCCGAAAGTATCGGGATCACATTGTTGCACACTACAGCAGATAGGCATAAAAAAAACAAAAAACAACAATAACTGTGGCACCCCAATACAATGGCAGAGATTCTAGTATTTGTGGTGTCATTGTGGCTGAGCAGTAAGTTGGAACCTCCTCCTTGATAACCTAGATCCGAGGTCCTCAAACTTTCTAAAGTCCGTCTGCTTGTCTATCAGATTAAGGCAGAGGAAATAGAAAATGCCCTGATGTGGAAGTAAAGAACCTCCTTGCTCGGTGGTGACAAAAAAATCCCGTGGGTTTGGTGATGGTGAGTCCACCTTTTACTTGAATATTTCCCTATGCTTGTTTTAAAAGGAAGCAATTACCCTTGTACCTTTAGTATTGAAAAAGTCCCCCCAAGTGGTATCCGACAGATGAATTTGGGGTCTCCCCCCTCGCTAGCTTGAGTTGGAGAGAGGAAAGTGGGTCTGTCACTATTTAGCAGGAAGCATTTTGCTGAAAAGATGTTCATTAGACAGCAGCTAACTGTCTTTTCTTCAGTTGCCATCAGAGCGTCACAATTTTTTTATCTCTATTATTTGATGCCTGGTAATTGTATAGTCGTTATACAATGGGTGCTTTCTCTGTGTGTGACAGGTGCACTTGAAGCCATGTAACCCTAATCCTGCAATGGATAGGTTAGTGATGATGTATAGAGATCCTTTCTAATTAGCTTATGGAATGGCGTTGTTGCATTCCATTGTGGAACACTTTCCTGCCATACTCGTCTTATACGATTAGCCGAGGTGATTAATTTACATAGTGTGTTTATTTTGGCAGGGTGATGGGGGTGCAGTATTGGCTATTGGTAATTGACAATTGGTAATTGACTTGTCATTCTGCACGAAGCCATATTTATGTTGGAGAATTTAGCCGTATGCAGATCCTAATCCCTTCCTATTGAACGCATTTCATTACTTGTGTCCCCAGTTTGTTGTCATCATTAGTATTGATGGGACTCTCTCCTTCCACTCGTGTAGTGTATGTAATCATTGATATTGCTGTTTTGTTTGCATATTTATGAACTACCTCCCACCGTCTCCCATGTGTATATTGCTGCATTGTAAAATAAAGACATGGAAATGAGCAGGGCGTACTTATATACAATCTCCCCCCTCTCTACACCGAGTGTTCTGCCTGCGGAGCCAACACAGTCACCAGTATGAAATATTAATCGTCAATTAGACAGATGAAAAGGAAAGTGAAAGTCAATCCAGTCTGAGGAAGCATTGTGCAACATTCTCAGATGAATATATTTGTTCTCGGATCAATACCGAGCTCCTTGTATTGTGAAAGTGGCTGACCATTTCTATGTCAGGCTCTTGTTGCTGCTGTTCAGTTTCATCTTCTCCTTACCCACATTGTGGTGTCTGCCAATATTAAAGCTGATTATTTCCTATTCATATATTACTATATTCTTGCATAACATAGAACCATCCACATCAATGCTTGGTACATTCCTAAGCATACAGACGACGTTCTGGGGTAGGTTTAGCCCAAAGCGAGTTAGGGCTATAAGTGTGGTTTTGCACATTGCTAGGAAAAAGCCCTGAAGAAGGAACAACCAACCATAGCACAACATTTCTCATCATTTTTAACATGGAGAAACTCTTAAAATACCTTTCATGTCTTAGCAAACCCCTGACCATAACTTCCACAGATCCCAGTATATTGGCATAATGGTCAATGGCGAGAATGCCTTTTGCATTGGAAGATTGTCCACCTTATAGATAGCCAAAAAAATCATTGGTGTTAGTGAAAACTGACCAGGGAAGCAAATATTGCTTAGGAACTCCTAGCAACATCTAGAGCAACCTTTTTAACATTCGGGGGGACCTCTGCCAAAGTTTGATCTGCCCAGTTCATGGTTGAAACTTCTGGAGAAACCCTGGTTGAGATACACTGGCTTAGAAGAAACCTTTACAAACCCGAGATCATTCTCTAGTAAAATCTAGACCTGCACGGTAAACATGCTCCAGCATCAAACATCTTGATGAAATTGAGCGTATCTAAGCAAATATTGCAAAAGTGCTATGGAAATTGGGTGTGCAGCACAAAATAGTAGTTGTGGCTCTAGCATGGTTGTTTTTAGCATGGCGTTCTCATTTTATACAAACCAAATATATGTTTAGTCAGTACAGCTGTACACAGTGCAGCAGCTAAAGCTGCAAAATAATCGTAGGTTGGTATGTCAGTGGGCAGGTTTCCTAATTGGTGTTCGAGTTGGTTGAGATGTTAAATTTCAAAATCTTTCATTGGTAATCCTTAACGCAGAGCTAAACCTGCAATACTCACCTATTCCTGTCCCCGTCGCAATCTTCTTTCTTCTCTTCCTGAAGACTATTTTTGGCCATCTTGATGGGCTGGGCCAGATCCTATGCAGGTGTTCATTCATTCTCAGCATGTGCAGGTAAAGCTGGGATTGCTGGGTATTCTGGCAACTGAAGATGTGCATGCACAGCTCAAATTTTTTTAACATTTACCAGAGCATTAAGGCAGGTAAGAGGGGTTATTGCAGAACGGTCCTTTTTTTTGCAATAATGACCTTGCGCGATCATGGATAAAAGTGTAACTTTAGCTTACTGTAATCTTGACCCTATATGTATTGCAATATAAAATAAATTCCATTGCTGGACCATAGTTTACCTGCACTGTCAGTGACCCACCTATCTCAGCGTGACTTGCTGGCATTTCAGGTCTTTCGAATATAAACACATTAAGCTGCGTACACACGGCAAATTTTTCTCGCCCGATAATCGGTATCGGCCAATTATCGGGCGAAAATCTGCCGTGTGTACAGTCGGATCGTGCAGTCTTTTCTCGTTGGAAAGGATCGTGAAAGATCCTTTCCAACGAGAAAAATTGCAGGTGTGTACGCAGCTTTAGACCATCTACACTACTCTAGAGATGGTTGTCACTGTGTACATTCCTGCTCCAGGTCAGCAGAGCCTCACTTTGTCCACACCTAGAAAGTTCTATAGCAGTTTCTACTCACCCAACTGATCTGGTTATTTCGTATTTGTCCAGTTGCTTAGCAGTTTTTGACATTTATGTAATGGAGGCTACAATTAGAGACGAATAAAAGTTCCTTCACCAAATTCGGAAGCTTTCGCAAAACATTTTCTATCTGCAGGTTTTTATTTAGAATTCATGGTCTCCTTTAATTCTAAAATGACTGATTTTACAGTATGCATTTGACTCTTCAGCAAGTCAGAACCTGGACTAATATCTAGCATTATTTAGCCTTTATACTACCCAGTCCTGCCGCACCAGGCACTTTAGAATAGATTACAGAGGCTGGTAAATATTTACAGGAACCCCCACCATCCATAATCCTCCTATTGCCTTGGGAAACGCACACACCCAGTAATGATATAGTGAATTCTAAAATTAGGTATGTAAACTAAACCGGTTTTAATTTAAACATTTCATTTACTTGTTGATGTAGAGAAAAGGATGCCATGACAGGCAAAATATCTGCAGAATAAACTATAGCTTTGTTTTTTTTTTTTTTATTTTTGTTTTTTTTATTACAAGGCTGATATTTGACTAATACTGCTTTGTGTAGCAATGAGAACTAGTTATTACTAATCATCGGAGCCGGTAATGCTCTACAAATATCTTTATCTAAAAAGGAGACCGACCCATGTATTTACATCACAGTGGTTAGAAACAAAGGGGGCACTCTCAATGTGCAGATGAATTTACCTTTTTGATTTTTTTTTTTAGCCTGGATTTTGGAATAGTCAATCTTTTAAATGGTATTCTACACATATTCCACCACAGCTCTCCTGTATGCTCCCTATAGACCAAAGCATTTTTTATTTTACCTTTCGGCCTGCTTATTCTTCAAAAATTTGTTATTCCTAATATAACATAGGATTATGTTGTAAAAGATTATTATTAAACAGGATTTATATAGCGCCAACATATTATGTAGCGCTGTGCATTAAATAGGGGGTGCAAATGACCGACAGATACAGACAGTGACACAGGAGGAGGAGAGGACCCTGCCCCGAGGAGCTTACCATCTAGGAGGTGGGGGAAGTAACACAATAGAATGTATGTAATGTTCTAATAGATGTGTTTTCTGGTGTAAAAGATGTCCAAAAATAATGAATCACTTAAGTGAAGTGGAAGAAGGGTAACCGGAGTTTATGATGGTAAGCTAGGGGATAGTGGAGGGTTAAATGGGAACAAAATAGTACTTGCCAGGAGATTGACCCTCTTTGTTTTGGTAGCCATTATTAAGGCAAAGTTACGGGTAATGGAGCAACTCACTGGGATGAAAATCTTGTTTACTTTTAAGATATTTATTTCATGCTGTCTTTAAAAAAAAATAATGAGGGGTTTACCCCTTCTCCGCTTTAAACATAAAAAAAATTAGCTTTAACTTTAATTGATATTGTATGCAGATTATAACTCCTTTTATTTCAAGATAAATGATAAATTAAACACAGTAAGTAGAAAAGTAACTATTACTTTGTATTTTAAATTACTTCTAGGGGTGTTTATAAACCCTGTTCAAGCATTATTATGCTACCTCTTCTGCGCAGGGCCTCCTAATTCATCTGTTTCTACATATCCAGTGGAGCAATATTATTAAACAGGATTTATATAGTGCCGTCATATTACGTATTAAATAGGGGTTGCAAATGACAGACAGATGCAAACAGTGACACAGGAGGAGGAGAGGACCCCGAAGTGCTTACAATCTAGGAGGTGGAATGTGAACAATTTTAGAGACTGTGGGGACTTAGAAAATACTACCTATGCCCCCCCTCACCTTGCAAAATCCCAGCAATACCTGTGACACCTATGCTGCACTGCTCTTGAATTCAGAGCAGAGTTGCCACTCATTAAATTTTTTGCTGACTTGTCTTATAGTATCAACCATGTCACAGAGGTGGAGTAGCATGGTAATTTTATGATTCTAATAACTCTTTAATAACCTTTCTACTTGGATGTATCAATAAACGTTGGGAGTGGTAAAATCCTTACAAAGTTTGTTCCAGGCTTTTTGGCATGCTGGTCACAAATCTAGCCTTGTGTCTAGGATTTTGGTCAGATGACCAGGACTGGAGGGAGCCTGCTGCTACATTTTCTGTACATCCTTGAAAGACTGATCAGCTTTAAATATTTCAATCTCCAGTTTAGCATGAACATAAAATGAAATCTTCATAACTACATGTAATTAGCAAGTGACCTTAGGACTTGGGCCCAGCTAATTATACCAGGTGAATCTTTGCCAGTAAGAAGGCACGGGGCACGCTAAAATGCTCACTATAAATGTTTTTTTCCAGTTGCTTTGGATGTTTTTAAAGCTTTTATCAGTTCTGTATTCATGAAGTGATTAGGAGCTGCGTTTGTATTTCAAGCTCTACAATCATGCACGTAGGGCTTTTGTGCCGAGTATTGTGACCTTGTTTTGGATCACTTATTATAGCTTTGTTTTTTTTTTCGTCTTATCTGAACTTTCTATTCTTCGATGTTTACACATGTGCCCTTATCGTGTTGTATATACCCGAGCTATTGCCTTGAGAATATTCCCAGATAGTGTTAGTACAGGTGCTCCCTTCACTGTGGAGAGTTCTCTTTTTTGTTATGCTGAAAGCATACTAACGGATCCTTCACTGGGAACAGAAACATTTTTTACCCGATCCCAAGACTTGGGCAGAGGTATTAGTTTTGTTCATTCCGTGTTTACTTCTGCTATTTCTGTGGTTAGATAATTTTGGTGGTGACATTGTGTTGCATTACAGTAATAGCACAGAAGGGTTGTGTGTTAATTAAAACAGAATCAAAGTTCCACCTTAAAGAATCCATCAGGCAGGTCATTATTGCAGGAAGGGACAGGTGATGAGCCTTCTGCGATAATCCCTTCTACCTGCCTGATCTCTCTGGGTTAAAAGCTGACTTGCGTATGCGCAACGCTGGCTTTGGTTGCTAGGGTGCCCGGTTTCCACTGCACATGCCGATTTGTAATAATGAACTCCTGTGTGCATGCATTGGAGTTGCATCATTCCGACCTGGACAGTCAAGGTGGCCAAAGATCATCTACCGGAAGGGAAGAAAGCCGTAAGATGGCGACTTGCGAGGGACATAGTCCAGGTGAGTAATGTGCGTTTAGTTCCACTTTGTTTCTGCAAGCTAAGACTACAAATACACTGCCTTTAACAGGGAATCTTGATATGACCCCATAAGATAACCTAAGAGACTATGCAGAAATATGAAAGTTTAATCGTAACTAATGCGCCCCACCTCAGATGGTAAACAATAAAGATCATCCAATATCAAACCTGGCATCTCCATATTTCCGGATTTTGCTCATGCAACCAGTTTCATGTTAGTGCCAATTTATTCCAAGTATCCCTGTCTAGGTTGGACAAAATTGACAGAAGAAACGTTTAAAATATTTAAAAATATTTTGCAGTATGCCAAAGGATCTTGTGACTGCTTTGTTCACTTTAAAATGCAGACATGAGTGGTCATTATAAAAAACCTATGGGTCTCCTATTCTTTTACAACTTTTATACATGAGTAATAAGTTGAAAGCTCGGCATCCATCTTGCAGTCTAAATATTTGCAATTGTTCAGTCTCCTTCTGATCTACCAAAACTTTAGGGTGGCTCATAAATACAAGAGATGGTTTGATTGCTATGGTCTACGATTGGCTATGTAGGGGGGTCAAGCGGCTTTAGGGCCACGTACACAAGTCAGATGATTCTCGTCCGATAATCGACACAGGGCTGATATCGGACGAGAATCTGGCGTGTGTACAACGCTTGTCGTTCATAGCTCATGGATCTGTCCTGGCAGATCCACGAACGATCGCAATAAAAGTGAAGAGGAAATATGCAACGGGGTGCTGCTCTGTTGTTCTCTCCCCCCCTCCCCTGTCTGTATGTTCAGCGCTCGTTCATGCAGGGTGCTTGTATTGCAGAGATGTTTTCGTTTTTCTCCTATATATTATTGGTATCCTACTCGTGTTAACTTTTGGTAACAATCCCCCTGCATTGTTTTTATTACTTGCATTGCATTATAACGTGTTAATAAACGGCTTCTTCAGTTCTGGAAAAGATTTCACTTCTGCAGTGCAGGATCTGTTTTTCTTCCCTTTATTTTGGTGATGGTTATTTTATTTTTATTTCTGGAGACTGTACTGGAAAGCTGCTTGCAGTAAAGCCTTTTCTTGCAGGCTGCTCATTTTGAGCATCTGATCTCACAGGGGCAGCTGATAGGTGACCTGTAGACATAAAAGCCTGGAAGAAGCTTAGCTGCTTGAAAATGGAATGCGCTGCCTAAAGGAGGGAAGAACCCCCATGCCAAGACAGCTGCATGATTGACATAATGATCTGCATTGCCCGACTGCCTTCAGTGTACAGCTACCGAAAAGCACTTGTTTGCTCTTAAGCAGGGTTTTGGAGAGCATCAGCTTGTTTATATAGTGTGTGTAATTAAAAAGAGATTTAATGCTGTAATCTACATAAAAAAACTCAGAAATATGGGAATTGCTAATATGGATTTAGCACCACACAGAAATTGATTGCCGTTCCGCTGTCTAGTTGTTGTCCTGGAACACCTTGGTGCTTGAGACCTGAAAATTGTCCGCTTGCATTCTTATTCAGGATCCGTGACTACCTAGGTATGAAGCCAGGACCAAGATTAAAGCATTGGGACCTTTCAAAAACAAGCCAGCTCTGCATATTAACTATAGCAAGTGTTATGTTCTGCTATAAAGAACACCGCATCACCAATGGCTTCAAGATGTTGTATAAGAGAGACCTTGGGATGTGGTTTTTATATGCAGGTGCAATATCTGCAGTCAGCCCTCACCACCTATCTGTCTGCACACAAATGAGATTTCACAGGAAACGAAAGTAGCATAGAAACACAAATGCAATACATTGAAGTTTACCTGTACTCTTCTGTGGTAGCTGCATTTGTTTTCACTTTTCAGGAAGGACATAAATACCTTTTTTGATCTCACTGAAAATGCAGCAGTGAAATCCCATGAGCTGAACAAAAACTCCAAGAAACTTTTTATTTATTGTGTATACTAATCATTACTATTCACCATGTAATGTTCCAGGTCCAGCCTGTGTGATAACCTACATACACTAGATGGGGAAAAAAAGAAGGCTGATTGTTATTTTGCAAAATTGTCAGTTGGATAATAAACTCCTAAGACGATGCAATATATTTCATTTGTTTTTAGGATTAGATAGGATTGAAACAAAATGGCATTTATATACTAAATTATTGCAAAGCCTGAGAACAACTTCTTATGGAAATACTAGGATTGTAGTGAAATTGAGCAGCAACTTTTATATGAAGATTCTCCTTGTTTTAAACCAACAAATTTCCTCCATTTCCTATAGCAAGGCTGCTTTACAAGTCATCTGTGCTATCACCTTGGGCGGGCTCTTTTTGCTCACCCAAAGTCACTCCAGGTCTCTTTATTTTTTATATTTATTCCACCTTCAACTGTCCATTACTACCGGCTTGACATGGACACTTACTGTAAGCTTTCCAGTGGTCGTGTCTTCTCCAGTGGGCTGTCATCTCTACTGGGTACTGCTATTGGCAGCACTGGATCAGCACTTCTTGCAGAGGAACCAGCACGCTTCTAGGGGGCGGGGGATTTGTCTCAAAAAAATAAAAGGGTCCAGGATACCGCTAAAACATGAGATCGAGGAGGGGTTTCAGGCAGTGTTCTCCCCAGCCCTTGTTAGCTGTGTGCACCACCTGGCAATTTTCAGTAACCATCCAACTCTCTTTTGGTGATTACTGAAGAGTAGGGTCACCACCTGTTCAAAGCTTCTCACCCAGCTATGAGGTGAATACTGCAGGTAATATACTATAGGTCCTTAAAGCCCATCTTCAGGATAATGCACAGTATGCAGAGAATTCTCATGTTACTGCACTAAATGAGTCAAATCAAAAGTATTTTTTTTAAATCACAAAAACTAGATTATATTGAACATGTTTTCTTCCTAAGTTATTGCTTGTCGTTATTTTTAGTTGGCCTAAAGGGTTTTCATCTGTGCTTTCCCCTTGTTTGAACCACCTCTGATTCACGCAGCACCACATTCCCTTACAGTGCGAACGTTAACACATGCTGATTTCCAAAATACAATTGATCCAGCACTTTTTATCCCCGGATAGAGCAGACAAAAGTTGAACAGGCAAGCGTCTGTCATGTCCACTCTGTACTTTACACTGTTGTCAGCATTTACTGGCTTTTTTGCTCATGGGTGTATTGTTAAGGTGTGCGTTGCAGACTATTGTTGCATTAAACTCTGTATTTGTGTTGCTTCTCCATCACAGTGGAGTACTGGTTGCTTATTGCATTCCGCTTTTGTTATCAAAAACTGTACCATGCTGTTCATAGTTTGCATTGCAAGAGCTTTCTATAGTATGTACTATGTTGTTTCCAAGCTGTATAAAAGTGCAATTTCGGCACTTGCTAAAAGAAGAATATATTAAACGAGAATAGCAGTTTTGTTCATTATGGGAAAATAAATGATCAGGATGATGTAGGAGGGGATAGACCTGTGTGGTATATTTTTAGAATGTGGAATGCTATTTTTTTTCTTTGTGGAGCTGACTGTGAACTTCAATCCCAATGTTTAATGAAAAGTGTTTTCATTCAGCCTGTTGTCAAAGTTGCCAGTGTTGTACCCCATAGTTCATAATCTGGAGCCGGCTTCTACTTCATGTATCCTTAAGCTGACCTATCAATAGCATTGAAGGATAAATACTTGGATACATCTTCTTTTCATGCGGGACATTGTCGGGTTCTCTTTTGTTCCTCACAATGCCGGTTCTCGCTCCTTATGCAAATGTCCCCTGTCCTCAAAAGACTTCTTGCCAAATTTGTAAGAAAGAGGATAGGATCTGCCCTGTAATGTGTTGATAATACGGTCTTAATATGCAAATAAAAGGATGGGGTTCTGTCCTCCTTGCTCAGGCCAAAATGTTGGTGGAGATGCATTTAGGAGTAAATGTGTAATACCACTCCGGAGTGCTGCTGTTATATATTGGGGATTTGCAGTGGGATACCATAGTATGCTTCTTTTTTTCTCCTCAGGCTTTTTTTTTTTTTTT
Source organism: Pyxicephalus adspersus (assembly GCF_032062135.1). Classification (NCBI taxonomy): domain Eukaryota; kingdom Metazoa; phylum Chordata; class Amphibia; order Anura; family Pyxicephalidae; genus Pyxicephalus; species Pyxicephalus adspersus. The sequence goes on along the minus strand of NC_092864.1, from coordinate 14,727,981 downwards.
TTTTTTTTTTACATGTGGAACTAAAGCTTTGTCCCCTGTGTCTTGTGAAAATGTATTCTCTCTTCTCTCTACGGTGGTCCACCAATGTCACATAGTGATCCCCTCTGATGGATTGCTGAACATCCGGCGTTACTGACCAATGTTGTATCCTAATGGGGAAGACGCAGACCTCCCCTCTCTATAGAACACAACAGCACTGCAGAGAACACTCCGTACCGTGCTTGTCCATTCTACCGTCTCTGGAGACAGCCAAAATTTACAGCAACAATTATTAAGCATGTTTAGCTTAAGACTCCTTTGGTCCTAATTACCGGGCAGTGGTCGCCATTATGTTTGCTTCTTTGTAAAGTTAGGTTTTTAATGATGTTGCTTTTTTCTAGATGGTGCCGTGCAATGTAGATTTTCTGCTCTTGTAGGTGTTAAAAACCTCTAGGTTTTTAGTGGTCATCAAAGTACTTTTGAGCATCCTTTCAGCCTTGCACATTAGTCATTTAACATCTGCTGAATTGTGTGTTTTGTAGCTTGTAAAAGACCTGCTTTAATTGGCAAAAAAAAGCATTAAAAAATGTTATGGGGTCAGAGGTGGTTTTCCTGGAGTCCCTGAGTTTATGGACTGGGAGAGGGAGATTCCCATATAGGACCAGCCAGTTATAGAAGCATTTACTGTATATGTTGGACTCTTCGTATTCACCCCAGAAATATTTTTTTGGGAAGAAGCTGTAGGTGGGTGGTGGTCGTACCTGTATTGTTACCCAACTTTTCAGTAAGCACCCAATAATAGCCGGGTGGTTACTGAAAAGTTCCTGGTGGAGTACCCAGTTTAAAAGGGGCTGGGGAGAACACCAAGTTCTTTTTATTCAAGTAGGAATCAAGGTTTATCCAAAGTTGAGATTTAAACATGGTTTGGGTAGACCTTGCCAATGAGGTTTAAGAATTCGGTGGTTTCTTGGGTAAAAAAAAAAAATGTGTTGCAGTGACAGGCCTAAAGGGTGAGTTGGAGCCAGTGAATTTTTTCCAGAAAGATCCAAACATTTTTGGCCATGTTCTCTCTGGCTTTTTTGGCTTTTTAAATCTTATAAATCGGGTTATATAACTACACTTATCCCTTACATAAGTTAGGAAGCACGGTGTGAATATCTTAAGGAGCACAGGTAGCTTCCATAGATTTAGTAGCTGGCAATTCTTGCAAAGCAGATTTATCTGTGCTTCTTAAATCTGACATTTTGCATTCTTTGTAAGAAATGTTTCCTTTTCCACTTCTGCTGTAATAACTTATAACCTTTATCTGTATGTTTTGCCAGATCGGTTTCCATGTTATGAAAATTCTTGAAATAAAGTCAGCTTAGTTAAGCAGAAAGTTTTCCCTTCGTTACCAAACACTAACTTCTTGTCAGGCTTTAACATGTACTTTGAGCCAGTTGAAATTCCTCAGAAATGACTGAGCAATGCTTTACCCATGCAGTGGAGATAACTGGACTTTTGGAGCCAAGTCAGATGAGTAAATTCATAGCCGCAGTAGACTGCTCTGATTTATAGCGTGATTTTCTACCTGTGTGCGTTTAAATGTTAAAGCATCTGCAACTTGTGCACCGAATGAGACGGGAAGCTACTGAAGTTGGCTTTTTTTTTTGTTTTTTGTAGTCATAAATGCTGCAGGCAGTTGCCCAGGGACGGAGCTATAGTTTGATGGATTCACTATGACACAGCTTTTCCCCATCTGTAATTTATTTTTCTCCTGGGAAGAGAAAGTTAGCAACATTGCACTTATTAGTCAGAATTCTGCTATTCTAAAAATAATCATGCTTTTAAAGTGTACCGGCTGTATGTAAAATAAAGCTAAGATAAAACCAGACAATGTTGTCCTACGGAGTGCTCAAGATGACATTTAAAACCCCAGATTTAAAAAGGAATTCTGTAGGACTCGGCCCTTCTAGAAAATGAGATGTTGGAAAGGCTAAACACCTTGCAGTTAGGAATCCAGGAAAGGAGAGGGTGCTGTGGGAACAATATGCTCTGGGCAGGAAGCTTATTCATTAGCAACCCTTTCTAGAAATTTTGTGTTGAATAAAATCTACTTTGATCTGAGTCACATAGGAACCAGAACATTAAAAATCCAGCATAGTAGAACCTTGATTGCAATCACCGAACAGGTTGATTGGCGCGCTTTGTCATTGGGTCTAATAAGAGAGATTACAAGCATAGGGTGTGTAGAGGTTGCCTTAATAATAATTGAATAATGCGAAATGTAAACATAGAACTAGATCGCTTTTATCCTTCCTATGTCCAGTTTTAAGTATTTCTAAAGCTAGCACTCCCCCCCCCCCATTTGCATATAGTAGATAGAGGTAAACCCCCTGCTTAGGTTCTTTTCCAATGTAGATTGGAGTTCTGGTTCTGATTTGTCTTTATTGATGGGTGTAAATAATTGTCCATGCAGTACGCCTGAGAAGCTGTTTTTACATTATTTCTATAACCTTATTAAATTGACTTATAATTGAAATGTTAACTCGCTGTTTTGTTTATATTGAACAGCATATCAATTTCAGTACCAAAAGTAATAATGATTTACACAAGTGACCCTTGGACTCTTTATCTGTACTTGCCATAGAGATACAGAAGTGAAAAGCAAACAACTGAATGACAACAGAAAAGTCCCAAGTGAGGCATGAATAAATGTGTTTGCAACAAATTTGCAACAGTCTCATAGATAGGAAACACCGAGCATGAGCGGACAATGTAACCCGGGCACAGGCTAAATGTCCAGCAATCTATTTGAGATTTAGTGATCGAAGCAGGTGTGTGCCACTGTTCCAGCAGAGGAAGAATAAATGCTGATGGTAATGTGTGCTGGTAATACAACTCCTTTTTCTCCTTCCAGCCATTTATTACTATTTCTGCAGTACATTTTAGGGAATGCTTGACTTTGCTGCATTGATTCATTGGAAATCTTTGCTGGTAGAAAGGTTTGCTAGTTGCTTGGCTATGATGATGAATGTGTGGCTTCAGTACTTTGAATTTATGATCCAGTACTGTATGCAGTTATTAATATTAAACAGGATTTAAATAGCACCAACATATTACACAGCGCTGTACCATAAATAGGGGCTGCAAATAGCAAACATATACAGACGTGACACAGGAGGAGGAGAGGACCCTGCTCAGAAGAGCTTACAATCTAAGAAGGGTTTCCTGCCTCCATGTGCCTTTAGAAAACAAAGCAAGAGACAACTAATGAAGTAGGATTTTAGGATTTCGGCAACATTTCTCTGAACACAGGTGCACATTGATTTAGGCTTTAGGAACTAACGACTGTTTAGAAGAATTTTAAAGGAACTAAGAGCCATTTTATTGACTTTAGTAGGCAAAGCTCAGTGTAAGTAGATGTAACTTTTAGATGAATGGGCTTGGCTTCTGGCTTTTATCCAGCCCTGGGTTAGTGCTACATAAATGAGTATGCAGCTTGGCTCAGCATCCCAACGCCGGGCTTCTGCTCCATTAGACCTAACCGAGATTAAGTGTATGCTGTAAGTGTTAACACGGAAAAACCTGCAGTGTTGATTTGATTATTGACCATTTAGATGTGTATTCCTGTAGCGTTCAGGAGATCAAAGACCTCCTGGGTGGTTCTGCCAGCAATCCTTCACTTTGGTGGCAAGAGCATCCCATCGCTGGTTTTCTTCTTAACCCTTTCTAATGGCCTTGCTAAAGCTCGTAGAAGTACACGATTAAAAACAAGAGGCGTTCAATTCTGTGCTGTGACTCCATAATTGGTGAATTGACATTAAACCTGAATAGTCACCAGCTTTCAATTCACAGACTCCAATTCATGGGCCAAATTGCCCAGTCATAGAGAGCCATTGACTATTTTTTTTTCTTTTCTAGGGTGTTGCATTTGTGCCCCTTTATTATGATTTTTGAGTAGACCTTATGAGGTCTCAAAAGGTGCAGATAACAATAACCTGAACCTTCCATAAACTATCCTGTGCTAACATTTTTTGCACTATCATGGTGCAAAAAATGTCAGCACTCGTAGTTCTTTGAAAGATCCTTTCACCGTGATTTCTTACCAACTAATGCAATTTTAAGGGTTCTACGCAGTATTTCCAACTCAGATTTTTTTTTTTTTAAATCAAAACATTTCTGGGAAGATTTCGGCAGGTGGCTGCCCCTTTATTGTGACCAACCTTTTCAGTAACCAACTGGTGGTTCTGAATAGTGCCGGGTGGTGCACCCAGCCAAAAGGGTCTAGGGAGAACACTGCGATGATGGTCCCGTCCTTTATTCAAAGCAACAGAGGAATTCACATACAAATATCTTATAAATAATTACAAATGGTAATAAACTTGCCCAATAAAGGACATCCCCCAAACTACTATCCCTATAGCACAGCCTCCAGCTTTCCAAATATAATTATTTGTGAATGACATACCCAGATAACCCTGACATAAGAATGTCTAAATCTGTTTCACAATCTGAAGTAATCCTGATAGTGTGCCAATGTACAAAGTACAAACCCTTCCACAAACTTCCATAGAAGTGTTATCCTATCCGTTCCTGTCATTGGAAAATTATATAATAGCGCACAGAATGAAATACAAATGTGAGTATTGCTACTTCTCACACACCCCATAACCTGTCCGGGTAACACTTTCACCCACGCTAAGTAAACTTTGGCAAAACTTTCTGGATTTCAAGGGACTCCTATGTATTGTTTGTTTTTTGTGTTCTTCCCTTTATATTTTATTCCCCTTGTACAATACAATGCAACGCTGATCACACTCCTCGTGGTTAAGTGGTAATGTTTACACTGTGCTGTACAAAATCAGGAACAATTGTTTTATTGTGGCAGCACAGAAGCCAGCCAATAACAGTGGAGGGAATTATCAAGGGGCTCCCTTCGTCTTGCACACAGTTCGGGTTATCTGGCTCTGTAATTTTGAAAGCACTGATAATTAGAGCCATAATCTCCAGCGAGTATTCGTCTGTGTAATTAATATGATCTGGTCTTTATTATTAACTGGCAAACTATAATAAAGACCCTGTTAATAGAATTATGTAATTCACGGCTGTTTACTGCATGCCTCAGCGGCAGACTCCTTGTTATGATTTGCAAGATCTCCGGAGCAAACCCCAAATTTGCATGTCTCCCGGTAGCTTGTCAGGGGATTTAAATGCTGATTGGTTTGCTAAATAGAGATCACAAAAAAGAAAGAAAAGAAGCCAAGTAGGTGCAGAATGGCCAGAATAATAAGGGATTGTTATGTTTTCCACAGTAGAATTCCTGTGGTAACAATTGTTGCTTTCATTCAGTTATTTTGCAGTGAAGGGCATCCAGTTTTCATGGTTTATTTACTGAGCTCTGGCTGCTTTTTATTCATAATCAATTCTTTTTATTTTTTTTTTGTTAGTGCTTATATATACATATGTGTGCAAATGGAAACTTTGCTGAAGCTGTATTATATAGGATTTATAGGGACCCCATGCAAATAAAAAATTTAGCAATTTTTTTTAAATTTTGTAAGAATTGCACCTGGCAAGCTTGCTTGTTGTTGGATTTTTTTTGTAGGATGTATGAATTTAGGTAGTTATTTACACACACGTGTTTTTTTATTTTTTTATTTATTTTTTGAAAATCCGATATAATAAACTGGCTGAGCTATAAAATCTGCCATGTGAAAAGAGGTTGGCACAATTGGCTTTTCTTAAAAAGGTGTCCTGGCTATGTTAATGATTCTTTGACCTTTCATTCTTTTGGCCGAACGCAGAACAGCTTGTGATGTGCTAAGATGTTGGGTTGGCTGCAGCTATCAGGGCAGCAAAATCTTGTAGGATGTATTTGAAGTGTTGCAATGACAGCTCGTTCCATCCAACCTGACACTTGCAGCATGCTCTGTGCCGATCAGTGTGCCCTGCCAAAGGTGCAGGCTCCAGAAATCATCTTAGTTCTTCCCTACCTAAACACTGACCCAGGACAAACATGCAACTACTTAAGTTTTGATATTTTGGATTTGTACCTAGTTTGTTGTGGGCCAGTGATTCCCCAAGGTTTGAAATAGGAATAAGTTGAGCCTGTAGCCTCAACGCTGTTTTCTCCTACCCCTATATCACTAGCTTTTAAGGGGACCCTTTAAACCCCCAAAATGCATTGGTTTTACACGCACACACTTTCTATGTTCTCCATTTAGTTGGTTCCCTCTTGCACATCAGTTGCAAAAGTAGAAATCCCACAGAGGTTCTAGCATTGCTAGCATTACTTCTGTCTCTGTTGCTATTAGCTCTCCTCGCTTCCTGCCTTGGATAGAACAATTTCACCAGACAAGATTTGAAGGAATCTCTCCAGCAGAGTCTAGTGATGAACCATAAGTCCTGTCTGCTATTACTGCCTTTATTCTATCCAAAACTAACAATAAAGTTGTGGCTGTGTACTTTTATGAAGTCGTATTGTATCTCTAAGTGAATCACAATTGTAATCTCAACAATTTTTTTTTTCAGGAGTACAGCGCAAGAAGAGGAGGTACAGTTAATGGAAGAAAGAAAAAATCGAAAGAACGACAAGAAGAAGAAGGATCCTTCCTCTAAAAAGGTAAGCTGTTCTGATGGGAGCTGGATAAGGAAGATCCTCTGATTTTTGTCCTTCACTTTTGTGGTTTTCTTTGGTTTACTTAATTTATATAGAACTGTTTTTAATATGTTCATCTTTATAAATGTCATGTTACTAACACAGGGTCTCACAATCTAATGCCCCTACTATTGTCATATGTATTAACACAGTTTATGGTCATTTTTGAGGGGAAGGGAATTAACCTAACTGTCTGTTTTTGGGTTGTGGGAGGAAACCCAGAGGAGGATTACCCATAGAAAAACCATGCAAAATATTGGGAGATCTTACAAACACACAGCACGCTGGCCAAGATTCAAGCCTGGTACAAAGGCATTCAGCCAATTGTGCTGCCCACTTCACTTATAAAGCTTTCTTTTGTTAGCATTATCCTAAGAGTTATGTAACTGTGTATTCTAAAGAAAAAAATATTGAAAATTTTATTTTCCTGGATTTCCTTGCACTAAATTTAAAACCAGTGTTACTATAGATAGAGCATTAAAATGTCTCGGACGCAGGCAGAATGCACTGGAAGCAAGCCACGTTTTCCAGTCGAGACCCCACACAGGTTATGCAGAGTTTTACCAAGGATCAGTTCATGTTAATAGAATACTTTTCAATAGGAAGATATTTTTTTTCTAGTTAATATTAAAAAATAGTTTGTTCAAAATGTTCAAAAGTAATTATTTTTCCCCGTTTTCTTTTGCAGGCCTCTGATCAAAAAAGCAAAGGTAAGACCCTGATAATCAAGTGCTTAGAATTTAGGGTTTTGTAAGACTGTTTGTTTTTATGGAGCCTTTTTCTTTAACCTGTTTGGGTTGTGGTTATCTTGTGTAAACTTTGGTTTCTTGAAGAGAAAGCAGCCCTTCCATACTTCCTTTTCAAAGTCTTCTGAAGTAAACGTCTTTTGTTACTGAAATTTGCAACAAACCCTGAAACTTACACTTTCAGTAAATGGGCAGCTAATAATGTCCAATATCAAGCATATTCATTAATATATAGAAACTTTGGTATATGAGATTTAAAGGGAACCAAATGCACATCGATTAATATAAAGCTTCATTTATGAAGAGTTTATAACAGGGCAGTCATTTTTTTTTTTTTTTTAGGGATTACTAGCCTTACGCTTCATAGTCCTATCACAAACTCCACCTCTGAGAAGCTCATAATCCACTGTCCATGCCAGAGACGTGACCTTATTTTCCCAACAGAATATAGAATTTGGTCATAAGACCAAGATGGAGTCCAGACTTCTTTTTTTTGGCATGTGGGAGGAAACTGGAGAAAATCCATGCAAACTTATTGAGAATATGCGTACTCCATGCAAATCATGTCCTGATCAGATTTGAACCTTGGACCCTAGTGAGGCAAAGCGAGAGTGCTTGCTGATAACCTTTTCCCATCCCCTTAAATGCCCTCAGCTGAGCTGTAATCAGCTTGCCTAATGCATTGCACACCAATATCTGATTAAAACTGACCTCCAGGCAAATGGCTGAATGCATAAAGTAAATATTTAGGAGGTGCCCATGTCTGTTCTCTTCTGGAGTGAGAATGCTCCTTGTTAGCGCATGACTCCTACACTGCTTGGCTCGTTGTCTGAGCTCTAATGTACAAGACTGATAACATGTTCAATTTGTTTACTTGCTGTATACTTTATGATGTAATGAGAAAAATAGGGTTGTGCTCATTTCGTGTCCTCTCCTCCTTCTGTGTCACTCTCTGTATCTGTGTCATTTTCAACCCCTATTTAATGTACAGCACTGCAGAATATATTGGGGCTATATAAATGTTGTTTATTATTATAATAATAATTTGAATGTTTTTTTTTTATTCACCTGAAGTTCTGTTATAAAGTGAACCTATGTTTTGCAACTATAAAAGCACCATGGTCACTTTACTGCTGCTCTCCACAGCTGGATATACAGACATTTCCATTGCTCTTCTGCTGCTGAGAACAAAGCTGCTAGTTGTGTCCTGTAGTTGGACCCCCCTTGTACGTGCCAAGCATCATGTAAGTCGTGAGCCCCCACCATACCTTGAAATAACATTTTCTATTGAAAGAATAAAGCAGCTCCACAAGAAAGGTATTTGTACAGAGCTGAGGAGGGCAGCAGCTAAGTGTACCTGTTACTTTGCCTTACATGGGCCAACAGGGTTACTCTAGGAGTTTGATGACATTGAATAAAATGCAGATTTATATATGCGTGGGCACATTAATATTCAGGACATTATCTGTATTTTTGTATACTTTGAAGTAAAAGTAGGAAGTGGTATTTTCCGTTTTCAAATACGAAACCTACAAGTTGTCATTTTCCTGGCTGCTTTGCCACAACAGAGACTAACATACAGCAACTACCAGCTTCTAGCTTGAACCTTTTGTTACTTGTACGCTGTCCAATGCCCATGTTGAAGTTTATTCAGATCGTGTGACAATTTGGCTATGTGATTGGCACATGAACCTGCATGTCAGCTGGCGATCCCTGGCTTGTCGTTTTATTTATTTGCTTCTTAGGAGTGCACGTTTTGTTTAGCAACTTGTATTGATTGGAGCTGTTAGTTAAATGGCTTTGTAATTACTTCCCCTGCACATTCCAATTTTTTTTCTTAGCAGTTTCTCAAATACAAACCAGGTTTAATTGGAGAATAGAAAAAAAATAATCACGATTTGGAATCCAGATGTGGTTTCTCTGGTATTGCTTTGTGTGGTAGTAAGTTCTGACATGAAGTGAGCAAATCCTCAGAGAACAATCTGACAGGTTTTATGGCTCGTTGTCGTCATTGGTGAGATACAAGTTCTTCTTTCTTAATCAGGATGGGAAGTAAGGTCTAGTCTTCCCAGTAGGGTTATAGACAATACGGAAAATCTGGCATGTTCTTACCCACTTTAGCCAGAGAAGTAGAAGTTCCCTCTAAGGCTATGTACACACGGTAAATGATTCTCGTCCGATAATCGGCTCAGGGCAGATATTGGACGGGAACCTCACGTGTGTACATCGTTCTCCCCTCTCCATAGAGCAGTATGGTAGTGTATGTACAGGGCTCGTTCATGCATCGGTTTGGCATTGCAGTCTTTTGTCATTGGATCATTTCCAATGACAATTATTGAATGTGTGTACACAGCCTGAGCAAGCTGATATTCTCCAATGGCTGTCATCTGAACAGGTGTCTTTCCATTTCAATTTGACTTCTTTTTGTGTGGAAACTCAAAACATTAGATTTTGTATCCCTATGTGCACAAAAGACTAAAAGTCATTAGGACAAGTAGAGAGGAAGATGAATCTCTCCAGCAGGCACTTAGCTGTAAAAACCCAATGAAGGTGCTATGTTTTTCGAAAATCTTGGTTTTACCTAAATCTTAGACGTTGTTTCCACTACCTATGTTGTGTTTATGCAGCATGTATGTTACTCTAATGCACCACAAAATGTGGTAAAGTACAGCCCATTCATATTAAATGTGTTGCTTGGAAGTATGAAAAAAAAAAACTCTTGGGCATTGCATTTCATGTGAAAATAGGTGCTTGGGTAAACCCATTGTTTCCTTACGCATTTTGCTTTGTATTGGCATAGGAGCATCATGCAATTGCTGCACTTCCATGATGTAAATCCCCTTTTTTTTACCACATCCCAAAGGTATATGGTGTATTGGATTGAGTTCTGGTGACTTTGAAAGCCACTTGTGCACAGTGGACTCGTCATGCTCAAGAAATAATTCTGAGATGATTTGAGCTTTGTGGCATGCTGGAAGAAGCCATCAGAGGATGGGTACACTGCGGTCATAAAGAGATGGACATGGTCAGCCACAAAACTAAATACGCTGTGGCATCTAACCAATGCTCACTTAGTAGTAAATGGCCCAATGTGTATTCCCCCCACCACCAGCCTGAACCCTTAGCTACAACACAGAATGGATCCATGCTTTCATGTTGATGCCAAATTCTTCAGAGCTGCTCAACTCAAACCAGCAAGGCCCATTCTGCCCTGCCTTTGCCCTGCAAACTTCTGCTTATTGTGTATTACCTGGCTATTTTCCTTGTATTTTGTCTTCATTTTAACGACCATGCCCTGTTATGGTGGTTGAGCATGGAAATCCCATCAGCACTTTAATGTGCAGGTGAAAACCTCTGAGTTTACTCGTAGCTTCCAGTTTTTTACCGTTTGCAATCCATGTCTAAAACTACCAAAGTCAGAACAACCAGCCAACTTGAATTTCTAGCAGATGTGTGATGAAAGCCTTTTTTTTAACTGCTTTATTTTTTTAAAAGCTCATGTGTATTAAATGAGCACAACATTGGAAATTTACATAGCTAATTATATCTAGAAGTGGAAGGGCCTCTGCCATAGTAATTGTGTCTGCCGACTATTGTTTGTGTATGTCTTTATGTCATGACTATCAAAATGGTTCTGAAAAGTCCAAAGACGGAGACAGGTACTCATTTGGAAACCTCATTAGTTTACTAGTTCGTTCAGCCTAGAAAAGATCAGTAAATTCAAATCTCCCCTCCCCATCACTGCTTTCATTAGTCCTGGGTTCATGGGGAAGGAAACGAGCAAGCCAAGGAACTACAAGGACAAGCAAGCTCTTGATAGCTTTTTTTATTTTTTTTATGAGGGCAGCTATGAAAACAACCGGGTGGTTTGAGGGCGGTAAGTTGCCACGGACAGTCGGCTTAGTTTATTGGGTTGGCTTCTTAGTTTCTAGGATTTGTCCATGAAGTTTGCAGATTTTAGATACATATAAGACACATTTGTATTCACTGGTAATTGTTAAATACTAAGATTTGTTCATTAGACATTCGTCCGATATTTGCCCTTGGCTATACAATGTCATTTACATTGGGTATGATTATTCATCTAAGATTTTATCTGAATATTGAATATTCAGGGAGCACTTTTGCAGTCCTTACTTTACAGAATTGCATAATCTGTTCTGGGAGCGATTTAAAACATTGATCTTGCAGCACTTCAATTTGCTTCTCTTGACCACATCAAAACAATTTTTTTTGCATAGTAAAATTCCCTTTTAAATGTTATACCCTGAATTCTGTGTAACAATGTGGCCACTTTGATGTGCAGATAAAGTTGCTCGTATATGCTTACGCAATTTCCACCGGGCGCTTTAATTCCATACCAAGTGCAGGGACCGAAACCTTTAAATGAAAAGATGCATTTCAATGTCTTCTTGCACTATTGTGGCTCTCTGGGAGGATTGAACAGACTCGCTTGTTCCTTCACCAGCCGTACACGGCTCTGAAACCCTCCGGGTATTTTGGTGACGGAGGGGTTAACCACTCCCTGTTGTCTGCGGGGAAGGAGGGGAGAGAGAGCCAGTCAGGCACTTGACAAGCTTGACAATGGCTGCCTGTACACGGGAGCCACAATTCCGGCTTTACTGAGTTAATAGATTGGCATGCACTGAAGATATTTTCCAGAACGAATAGCTGCACTTACAGCTACGGCCATCTTTATTTTATTTTATTTTTTTCTATTTCTAGCTTTGCACATTACGTGTGTTTGCTTTAAAAGCTAGACTTCCTCTGTGTGCCCTTCAGCATTCCTAAAGTGTCAGCCCTGGTGAGGCTCTTATGGTATTATAGGAGAGTCGTCACACCGTGCAGCGCCTTCGTATATTTTTGATCAAACCATTTTCATTTTTTTTTTTTTTTTACCCTGTCGGCAACCCTAATGTTAGGACAGCACATTATTTATTAGAAGGGAGGGAGCACTTGTCCAAACGGGCCCCTCCGTCAGGAGGAGTTGGCAAACAGGACTTCCACGGCAGTAAAATGACACCATGCTTCTCCTCCATTTTCTCATGAAGTCTGCTGAGTGGGAGAGCAACAGGAGTTGGAAACGTCTTGCCTTGGATCCTTGCTGCGTAACTAGCGCCTCAGAGGCTTCCTTTTTGGATTTCCATCAGGTTTGTTCCTGTGCAGCTGCCTGTGTGCGTGTGTCGTTGCCTCTTGTCTTCCTATAGGTTTTACCATGTCTGCGTTTCCCTATGGATCAGAGCCGTACATGAATGCTACACACGTAAGACCGCTATAAAAAGCCTTGGCAAAAAGAAATACAGCCGTACGAGGGAAAGCAGCTTGTTAGTGGTGTGTATTGCTCTTGGGGGCGCGGTGCTGCAATTGACAATTATATAGGAAGTGTTGCATTTTCGGTATTTTATTATAGAATGACTAGGTTGTATTCATTTGGAGAGCAGCGTTTCTTCCGTACAAATGCTTGACGTTTCCTTCTTGTAATGTAAAGCCAAGCACCACCGGTGTGCTGTAACACGAGAATCACCGCAGGGAATAGGCTGTTTGTTGTGCCTCAGCCGTTGTGAAGGGATTTACTATTAGACAGGCGGAACTGCCGGATTGACTTGTGCTGCGGATTTACGTTTGCACAGTGAATGGTGAAGCTGTCCCTGTTTGCTTTGCATGGTAATAAGGTTTACATACAGATAAATGGATTGAGCAGTACTGCACAAGTCTCTTGGATGAGATCGCTGTGTACATGCTTGTCTAGTGACTCATTGCCGCGGAATGGAAACTCTGATATGATTTAGATTAGCAGTTGGTCAATTTGCAGAACACAGATATTATAATATTTTAATAAATGTACCGGCGTATGTTTTAATAACTCCAAAATGTTGTCTTTATTGGATTCCCCTCAAGTTGTCATGGATTTAGATTTTGACCATTCTGTCTAAAGTGTTTACCAGTCTTTCTACATTTGGTGTGTGTATATGGTATGCACGTTGTAAACCTTATCAATGATTGTAAAGCGTATGCAAACTCATAAAGTAATATATTCAGTGTTTTCCCCAGCCACTTTTAGCTGGGCGCACCACCTAGCACTTATCACTAACCACCCAGCTGTTTTTGAGTGGTTACTTAAAGTTGGGTCACAATACAGGGGCTGCCACTCGCCTACAATTTATTACCCCCCGCTTAAAACAATTCATTGGGTTGAACACTGATATTGCAATCTAAAGTTCTCAGATGTGGTGGCTGCATTAGTTTTTTTTTGTCCCACACAAAAAATTAAGTTAATATGTAGCAATGTCAGGCTGGGGCTTCTGACCTCTGTAGGTGTGGGTACTGTAAAGTTATGCATCCTCAAAGGTCACAATAAAATCTCCTAACTCAGTTGGTGACCATCACATGCTGGTTTGTTTACATTAAAGGGCTAATTGGATGCAAAATCCCTGCTGCTAAAGAAAATAGACCATGAAGATGCATTTCTCCACAAGGCCTGTAGCTACAAAGGTCTGTGAGGGTCTGATGCAAAGAACTATGCTTGTTAGGAATATGCCATTGTTTTAATACAAGGGTCCCCAAACACCGGGATGGGGCCTGTGCCAAACCTGTCTGCAGCTGTTCAGCTTGAGTGATTGGCTGAAGAAAACCACGGAGAGGACACAAGTCCTTCCTGGCACTGGTCTGCTTCAGCCAACAAAGACATAAAACCGTTCTGTAGTGAGGATCCCTGTTGTAATGTCCTTGGCCTGACTACAGGTGTAGAATAAAGTATAGGTAAGTATTTTATTTATTATTTTTTTTCATATGTAGCTTTTATTAAAATACCTGGGGAGCCTGGGATGAGGGTCCTGTGTTCTGGCTCTTCCTGCTACAGAGGAACATTGGATGTGGTCACTCACCTTTCTCTACCTTTTTAACATAGGGCAACCCTCAACATGACTTTCAGGTCCTAATGGAACCCCTGCTATATTCACTATATCTACAGTATATTAGTGTGATGGTCAGTGGGAAGAATGCCTCTTACATTTCTAGACAGTGAGAAGAACGTCACCCTTGCAGATAGCCGAAAACCTTGTTGGGTCACTTAAACTGACCTGAGAGTCACAAATTGCTCAAGGAACCCCAAGCAACCTCTGGAGGAACCCTGGTTGAGAAACACTGTTCTATGGCATGCACTTAGTGGAGACGTTTGGTGAAAAAGTGGCAATTTCATGATTCCCATTGCTTTATTAACATCCCTATTCTAATTCGGTAATAATTTCCATGCTAAAAGCGTTACATTGTTTTTGCATGGAAATTTATTTACATTGTAGGCTATAATTCTTAGACATAACTCACCAAAATATGTCCAATATTCAATAAATTCAATTATAAACTTTAAAAAAAAACACAAAAATCTGTTAAAAAATAAAAATAGTTAAACATCTAATGTAAGTGTACAAAAGCATATATATCTATATTCATATTATGCAAATTTCTTTGTATTGGACTCAATACAGCTATTTTGTATCCAATACAAAATTATTTGAATTTTTACAAAATTATTTGAATTTCCCTCCAATACGCGCCCCCCCCCTGCACCGACCTCCCCGGGAAACCCTGGAGATCGTCTCTGCATTGCTCGGCTGAAGATCGAAGAAGACGGACGTGTCCCCAGAACTTGCGGGGACCAGCAGGACGACAACGAAGCAAGGCAAGTGGTGGGGGTTTGTTAAAGCTACCCCCAAGTGTTACTCGAAATTACCGCTATTTGCAGGTAAAATCCACCCCGTGTCACATTTGGGAATACCGCTAGGGGGGTTAACGTGTAGTACCTCTCCTTTGGTATAGCCAGTAATGTGCTTTATAAATGGGCTCCCAGCTGGGCCAGCTTGGGGTCTTTAAATCTGATGCAGCCCATTGGAAATGACTTTTGGGGCAGAGAATGGAGGGGCCCATTCATGGGGCCCCCTCAGTCACATGACTGCTCTCCTCCAATAGATAGGGTTTATTAGGTTTTAAGCTAATGTGAGTTAGGATTGTGTCCCAAAGGGGGGTTGTCTAGCTGATCACGTTTTTTTGCTGCCAAGCCAAATATATTATGATAAATATAAGGAAACATAAACTTTTTTATTATAAGTATTCAAAAGTGATTAATATCTTTTGAATACATATATTAAAGAAGTTTATGTTTTAACAGCACTAGTTTGCCAAAAAAAAGCCACTTTCTGTTCTCCTTATATTTATCACTTTATTTTAAGCTGTTTGTTTACATGCTAACCTTAAATCTTGACAATGTTTGTTCCCGCATGATAGCTGTTGTGAATAACTGCTGATGAAAGATCTTTCTCTGCACATGCTAAGTACTTAAAGTTTATCAGACATTGATTTATTTATTTTTTATAAGTCTCTAGATTTTCCGGAGTTTTTTTTTTTCCTTTGAAAAAGTGACACCTGACTTGTGTGATGTCTGCAGCGGTATTTTATGGATGCGATAAAATTATCCATGTGTGGTCTGTCTTCACCTCCTGACATCTCATTTTTGAAATTTGCAGTCATCTGTGAAATAGACTTGCTGCGACACAGCGGTGACCAGATCTAAAGGCCGGAGGTCTTTCTGCCTCTGAATTGTAGATAGTTAACGTGCTTGGGGTCTTTACTTGGTTTTTTCAAGAATGATCCTGCGGGATCTGTGGAGGAAACTCAAGCACTCGATTGCTAGAATCGTTTCTGTTTGCAGTAAATTCTTGCAGGCATCGCCGGTTTGACATTGAGGGAGAGAAGGCCGAGGCAGTTGAAATACAGACTATGAAGAAAAATGAGTCACGCAGATGGCAGCTAATAGGGTTTCAGCTGGAATAGCACCAGATTACATGCAGCCGCTTGTTTCACTTTGCATTATTTCTGTCACTAGAATATTTTACTTTAAATGTTTTTTTCTGTTTTCACTTCTGGTAAGATAAAATCACTAAGTTCACATTATGTACTCGAGTCCTTTAAAACAAACCTTGTACTGAACTGGACATTCAAGGGGTTCGTCTTGTTCTGAATTAAAGCCCAACCAAACCCAAAACTCATCAAAGCAAACACTGGAGTGTCACTTTTAAAAAATATACAATCAGGCAGGACAATATTGCAAAAAGTCAGTGATGTCCCTTCTGCAATAATGTATCTTACCTGCCTGGTTGTACCCGGTATCTGGTGTCAAAGCTGAGCTACACATGTGCAGAGTCAGCTTTGCCAGGGAAACTTACAATCCCAGCCTCCCTTGCATGTGCTGGGGCTGAATGAACTCTGTGCACCTGCGCAGAAATTACGTCACACTGGCCTTTCCAATCAACATTGGAAGAAGATGGGGGGAGCCCTGCAGCGTAACGGGGACAGGTGAATACAGCAGGGTTTATTTACACAGCCGTGATAATCTGGATAAGGAAATACATACCGTGTATAGAACAAAGTGGTGGGCAGAACCTTTGTCTTATGGGCCAGATGTGCTTGCACACTGCATTATACCTATTTCCTCTCCTCTCTGGTTTCATCCAGTTGGAGAGTCAATCATATATATATCATATATATAACCATGTTACACACAAAGTAGGAAGAATAGAGGAGTTCACTTAATAATGGACTTCACTCAAATAATGAAAAAATCATGTCAAAGTTGAAGATTTTTAACTAGAAAGTCTCCCCTCTTATTGTGTGATCCCCCACCTCCTGGATTCTTCTGGAGCCAGGTCCTCTCCTCCTCCTGTGTCACTGTATGTACCTGTCATTTGCAACCCCTATTTATTGTACAGCGCTCCGTAATATGTTGGAGCTATATAAATACTGTATATTATAAATAAAGCACACTTTGCATGAGTGAAGTTAATCTTTGCATTTCCTGAATCCTGAAATCACTAAATTGAGCTGTTGTCATCTTGTTTAATTCTCCTTTCTGTTTACCTCACAGTGCCAGAGCCACTACTAAGCCAGCCTCAGCCTATCAACGGGAACATTGGCATTTCTACCGTAACCAGCATTCAGAATAATAATGCCAAGCGGCCCACAGCACTCAGCCCACAGCAACAACAGCAGCAGCAACAACAAGCGGTGTCTCGATACCCTCCCCGTGAAGTACCACCGCGATTCCGACACCAAGAGCAGAAATCTATTGTGAAGCGTGGGCAGCAGATTCCTGGCATTGCAGCCAGTCTGGGTTCAGCCACTAAAGTATTAAACCAAGAGTCAGAAAGCAGCACTGTTGTGTGTCAGGAGCACACTGTGACCGAAACTCAGCCAGGTAAAAATTGCATTCACTGCTTTTCTGCTAAACATTAATGTGCACTAAATAAATAAATTGTTGAACTTAAAGCTGAACTATAGTATGAATATAGGAAAAGCTGCAGAGAAAGTGACGTGTCTGTGAGGTTGATATTTTAACGTAACGTTAAAGGACAACACAAGCAGCATTATTACATGATTGACCGACACAAAGGAACTGTTTTACTTGCTGGTAAGTCAATGCACTACTTCTGATATTTTTCCACACCCCTTTTTTACCTCTAAAACAAAGAGGTTCTGTCCATTCACAGCATGCATTTGTGCAGGAGCTGTGCCACTCCCTGCAGACTGTGCTGCTCTCCCTCCCTGCATCCCTCTTGCTGGTGATGGTCTTTTTGAATGGTCTCCCTCATAGGAGCTCACCTGTATACCTCCCAATATACTCAACAAGTACATAGTACTAACCATTTGTGGGAGATTACATCAGAGTTTCTCAACCAGGGATCCTGCAGAGGTTCCTTGTGCAATGAGCATTTTGGACCTCCCAGGTCAGTTTACCTGACACCTATGATCATTTTGGCTATCTGTAAGGGTGACATTCTTCCCAGTAGCCAGCAATATGAGACCTTCATCCCACTATCTGTCAAGCTAATGTACTGTGAGCTGTGGATAAAGTAATTATAAAAGACCTGCTATTTCAAGGGTTTCCCCATTATAAAGGGTGATCTGTAGTTTGTTTACTCTTATACCTCTTGACTTTACCGTTCCCGCTTGCTGCAGCTATTGTTGCAAAACTATCTGACAATGGGATGTCCGGCTATATTGCATTGCGTCAAACTAAGTACTGGGGCAGACTTTTGCAGGCCCAATAACTTGGTTAGGGTAGTCATGTCTGTGGCTGTAGTACATTAACTCACACTTTCGGTTTAACCACTTTGGGCACATGAGGCCTGATGTCTAAGCTTTCTTAAAGAATAAAAAGAGTCTAAACACAAAGTGTTGTCCCTGGAATACCAAGCAGGGCTCTGTCCTTTTATAGAGTTGTTTACTTCTCCCAAGCTGTGCTCCCAGCAGCTCTTTTATTTCTATAGAGTTGTATATGTTTCTTTAATCCACTTGTTGCTCTTTCCTCATCTACACCGCTGTCTAAGAGATGGTAAAAATATGGACTAGTCGCACCACATGCAGACTCAGGACTGTTGGAGCAAATGAGAAATGGGCATATGGAGGTAATGAGCTGATCATGATCCTTTCTTGGACTTTGCCTTGCTCATTACCTGAAGCTGCCCTGCACAGCAATTGCTTACAAGGTGCTTTATGAACACCAGTATCTGTGTGATTTCTGGTTGTAGTTAGCCAATGTCGTAATAGAACTGCTAGACATAAAGTAGCCACTAGCAGCAGTTTAAAAAGAATATATCTGACAAGAGGCATATTTAATAAACTCACGACTTGTTAGGGATTTGCAGAATCAGTAATAGGTTCAGCTGGCAGCTAAATGTGCAATTGAAAGACGTTTATATGAACTGTGGTGTCTTGCCTCTATGCTTCGAGGGGATTCTGTTCTGCCTCCATTGTAATTCACAGCACTGCAATGCAAGGAGGGTGATTTTATATATATATATATATATATATATATATATATATATATATATATATATATACATACATATACACACTCCACATTATTTTGCTTTTATTTATCTTTTCATTTCTCTTTAAAGTTTTTCATATGTCCCCCAGCCAGACAAGTGATGCTCTGGGCCCTTACTTTCTCAGTCATCTCTTCGAGTGCTAGGCAGTCTTGCATAATAGTGGTCCTGAGGTGACATTATCAACACTTTCTCCATCAATACATTGCAAGTGTAGGGTGTTCCGGAGCAAATACTTCCTAGACTTTTCTCAGTCCTCTGGGCTGAATGATTCTGGCTGTCATTCAGCCCGGAAGATTGAGGACATCTAGTGGCCATTATGAAATACTGCAGGGGTCAGATTTGGAAATTCAGTTGCCAATAGTGCTTTTATAAGCGCTTAAAAGCTATGTAAATTGAGAACTGGGACATTTAATTCAGTGTTTGTACCTCAACCAGCTTCATAAGTTTGAATTAAAACTGCTTTTAAAAGTGGGAGGGAATCACTCTGCAGTTTGCTGGGCTTGTAACTGTTTGCAAATGCCCACAAAAGCACTCGTAAATGCCAAAAGTGCTTGCAAATTAGCAAAAAACACACCACATTATGTCCTATAAATTAGCTGTGGTTCAGTGTGCAAAATGTCTTGACATTCAGGGGAAACTGGTTAAATTGAGCCAAGTAAATTAAAACTTTAGTGCTTAAGCCAGATTGTCATTCGCAGCCCAGTGTAATTTTTTTTATTAACATTTCTTTGAAGGGGTTATGTCTAGAGCTGTGGGTTTCATCCTAATACAGCTGTGTTATTGCCAATGCCACTTAAAGGAGCCACCATTTCAACGGTCAATAAGTTAGGAATAATCTTAGTATATTGTACTTATGAAATAAACACAAAGCCCATTGAAAAAGACCCCTTACATAGCAACACTACACAGCCAGACTGATGACACCGCCTCATCTGTTAAAAATGCAAACTAAAAAGAGATATTTATGGAGCAGCAGTATAACCTTATCAAGCACCAGCAAAAAAACTCACTGCAGATTTCTGCTTGAATTGTTGCGGTGCTAGGTATCGGTATCCGCATTTTGCTGTAAATGGGGCGCTATGTGACAGTTTTTTGTTTTGCATGGTTGCTGATCATTTCATTTAAATATGTGTTTGTATTTTTTGTTTTAATACCTGTTCTAGTCCTCTGTAACAAAGCCAAATAATGTCATGATGAAGTGATGATAATCTACCATTGGGGCAATGTAGCTAAAGTAAAAACACCTACAGTATAGGCAGTAATAAGGCACCAGAAAAGATGTTGGGGTGTTTTCTATTGATAAGGTCGCTGGTTGGTTTCAGGCTCAAAGGACTTTTCTATTTCTATTACTTTTAAACGGCATGAGCAAAAAAAATGAATATTGGGGGAATATCGGACAAGGCTAAAAAACAGTGTTTGGGATTTCAGTCCAGCAGAGTCCTTTCAAACCCATTTTATATGCTCACCGAAATTCTGGAATGTTAGATGCTCACTGAAATTCTGGAATGCTATGCGTGCAGTATTTAGGATTGAAATAAAATGTACGGATAGGTGTGATTGCAGCTTTATTGGTTTCGGACACAACATATCACTTTCCAGGTGACACTGCTATATTTCTTTTGCATTGTTAAAACATTTATAAATGCATTTAGCAACCTTTCCTTTACACTTTCAGTGAGCAGGTTCTTTTACGTTTTACTGTGTAGCTGTAGAATATGTTAGCTATTTTGCTGGAGTAGCAGGTGTAGAAGTGCAGGATAAAATAGATCTTTAAGCAATAATGTTTTCATTTTTATTTTTGCTTTCCCTTAGGCATGCCTCCCATTCGGGATTTGGTCAGCCACTCCCCTAATCAGCTAGGTGAATTTCATTTTTGTTTTTTCCCCCCAAGGCTTTATAGCTTGCACATTTCCCCCCCCCGCTTTATATTGTGATTGTATTGCTGCTGAGTGCCTGTGATGGACGTGCTGCACGGAGCTTTTGCTTGCTTATGCTTGTGCCGCAGCTTTGTTTTTCCTGCTACTTGTGGCTTGTAAACTGCTGCCAATTTGCATGCAAATATCAATAGTGTTCTGTAAGCACTGGATCCCTGTTAATCCCTGCTGGGGTTCTAAAGAGGTCCTTCACACAGGTTTACCTTTGTCCTATGCCCTAACCTTTCCATGCATGGGCCGATTTACAGGTCACATTATTAGAAGAATATCCATCAGGACAGCCTAATTGGTAAATGTGGATAGGAAGCTGCAGGGTAGTGTGCAAGAAACGGACTCTACAGAACTTATACTGGGCAGGGAAGGCATTTTATTTTTGTATAACTAATACAGGGCAGTATTGATATTTAGAAATGTGTGGAGCCCTTCTTTATGTGTGGCATCTCCCAAGGCATTATTTGTGAATATTGAATAATCTGAAATAGTGAAATAAAAAAATTTATTGAATGTCTTCCACACCTGGTGGAAATTGAAGCATTCTGTGTTCTCAAGCAGTCCCTGTGAAAGAAATATTTTATTAATAATCTTGCGGGACTGGAAATAAGCTTTAATGTAAATGTATAACATAAAATAAATGTGTATTTTTCTATTCCCTTGAAGGATACCGATATGCTTGATCAAAGATTCGTGTCCTTCAGTGGGTTCAGAAAAAAAAAATTCTGCCTTGTTCATAGATTAGTACAGGAATCTTTGAATCTTGGGTCTTATTGATGCCTGCAGGAGAAGTTGTATCAAAAAATATTACATATATAGTCAGGTTAAAAAAAGACAGGTCCCCCATGTGTTCCTCGCCTTTTGAAAGCACTTGTACTTCCATTGCTAACACAAAGGGGCAAATCTCTGTTATTTACTCGGTATTAATTGATCAGCATAAAAAATTGAGATATATGAGGGAATGGGAAAAGGAATTGGGTATCACGTGGGATTTGGAGGATTGGCAGGACACGATTCGTGCTCGATCTAAAATATCTCTCAACTCGGCGGTGGTAGAGGCTAATTATAAAGTAGCCCTTAGATGGTACCTCACTCCAGCTAAATTGGCAAGGATGTTCCCTTCTGTCTCCCCTAAGTGTTTCCGAGGGTGCGGGGATAGGGGCTCCATGGTACATATTTGGTGGACTTGTCCGTTGGCCAGGAGGTTCTGGGATGAAGTTTCCAATTTAATCTCAAGAGTGGTGAAGCAGGAGATTACGGTTACGGTGGAAGCCACACTATTTAGTAAAATTGATATAACATTGCCGAAACCTACCCAAAAACTGATTAAACTGGTACTGGTGGCAAGTCGAATCGCATTGGCTAAAGCCTGGAAGGCTCCCACAATTCCCTTAGACCCTATAACGTCTAAACTGAATTGGATCATGGTGAATGACAAACTCACTCATACCTTAAAGAACTCCCTGGACAGATTTGAGGATGTTTGGGAACCATGGTTTCCCTATAATGGTTCGTAATAGCTGGCTATGGGAATTCAGTTAGATCCATGGGTTGTAATTGGATTCCGCTGGTACTTCCTCTATTCCCCTCCCCCTCCCCCTACTACCTTTTGTGTCCTCCCTTATGTTTGTCTTGTGTTAAGTTCTAGGGTCAAAGTGCGAGATGCTCCTTCATATCTCCTAACCGTAATGTTTTTTTTCTATTCCTTCATTAATGTCTGCGACCGGGTTTTACTCCGGGATGGTGCAGATTAACGGTTTTGAGTGTAGCTATTGCTTTTTACAATGCCATATATCACAGATGTTTCTTCTGATCATATTCTGTTTATCTTTGGTTCTTGCCTTTGGCTCTTGTTACTGTTCTTTTACTGTTTGTTTATGATATTGTTTTGTTCAAAATCTCAATAAAAATATTGAAATATAAAAAAGACCGGTCCATTGACTCGGAAATAAGGATTTTACTGTGAATCCTACCAATCCTTTATTTTCACCTGGGAATCCTCCTAAAAAGGTTGGGAAAGGCAGCTCTACAATATGTGTATGATGGGTTTTGCCTGAATATAAAGGCTTCATATTTAAAAAATATTGCAAATTCATTGCCTTTCCACTAATTCCTTTGCATTGGCAGAACAAATGTAAAAAGTAAACACAATTCCTGAGGTGTCAGATTGCTTTACAACTTTTTGCTGGGGTGCAACAGATATTTAACCCCTTGAGGGCTTGACTTGCATTCCATGCAGTCAGATTTTCCTGTTCTCCTGTACTGCAGGCCGATGGTATTATGCTGCATTTCAGCAGCCAGGGTGGGTTGACGCTGGAAACCTTTTTCTTGGTTTATTGAAGATGACTACACTGATTCATTCTTCCAGCCCTGTAACAATACGATACAACACCTTGCAGCACTCTGCTGTAAGCCCGGAGGAAATAATGGCACAGGATGAAGGATTTGTCAGAAAGCAGACAGTCTCCGCCATTAGCCCTGCAGTGGATGACGGGGAAGTGGCAGATGCTGAAAAGGAGCCAGGTTCTTTCCAAATGATTTCCTAGGCCTCATAGGTATACCTAGCAGTCGTGTTTGGGTTACATTTATTAACCAGGCATTTGCTTTTTCTGTATGCAGCTTTGAATTTGCATGCAGTTGTAGGCGTTTTGACTCACTGTAGTCCTGCATACCTCCCAAGGGTCCGTATTTTATTGGCTGCACCTTCTGGTATTCTCCAAATTCAGATAAAACTAACCTGAATCGCTAATATTAGGACGGTGGACTTCTTCTAATCTGTGCATTGCAGGATTTGTATATGACTATCCAGCGGGTGACAGCACATCCCTTGCTATCTGCATCATCTTGTATAGGGAATCCATGATTACACACAGTTACCTAACTTCACCCAATATAACCATGCCACATCCTAATAATGTTACAACAATACCAAGAAGTGAAAAACAGGACTTTTGAGGCATTCTATATCTACATATTTAAAGTGAATAGTTACTACAATATATAAAAATTAGTATTTATGTGGTTTAACCTCCCTAGCGGTCTCATTTCGTCCAAATTTCCATGCAAAAAGCGGTAACATTTTTTACATGCAAATTAATTTTTCATTGTAGGCTGTAACTCTTAGGCATAACTCACTGATATTTAATACATTTAATAATAAACTTTTAATATCAAAACACAAAAATCTGTTAAAATAAATTTAAAAATATGTAATCTAACTGTATAGTAGCATATATAATATATATACAAATTTTTTTTTTGAATTTCTATGGAGGAAGGAGGATGAGCAAATGGCATCCTGTTGCACTCAGCGGGTGCCTATGTTTAGGTGATGGTTGGTCATCAGGAATGGGGTCAGGGGACCCTTAACTACAAGTTAGATATTGGTCACACTTGTTTCTCGGGCAACAATCTAGCGTGTAGGTAGCTTAATGCAAGATTTTCTTTTTTCTGTGTGCCTTGTTACCAATTATTGAAATTAAATAAAAACAATGTTACAAATAATAATGAGGTCCCAAGATGTATTAGTTGCATGATTGTCACCTGAGACGTTCACAACCATTCTGGTGAAAATCTAGTATGTAGACAGTGGTCACATGACATTGTCCATCAATCAGCCCTGGTGATTTGATGAACAATTGAGCAGGAACAGGACAAATGTGTGGGACTCGGACATCTGTAAAGGGCTTAAATCAGTCTTATCACTGCAATGTGGCCTGCAGCTTTTTCTTGTAAGTCTTGTAGTTAGCAGAGAACTACCCAAACTTGATAGTTGGGTACAATTACCACTCTTTGTTTTTAACAAAACTAATGGAAAAGCATGAGCTCCGGATTAAGCCTTTCCTCTTTAGTGCCCCATCTACCATCTCCTTTGCCGCGATCCACTTGGCCCTGCGTCACTGCTGCTGTTTACAATATGGGTTTATTTTTACTCAGTGATTTAGTGCTCCTGGAATCTGTGTTTTGTTACATGAATAGCCAGCAACTGGAGTTTTAGACCCGTTGCTAGGAGCCGTTAAGCTGTTTTTTTTGTTTTTTTTGTTTTTTTTTTGTCTGATATTCAGACATCAAGATTGTTCCAGGGAAGTAGAGTGCTAACCCAGCACTCCCTCCTTCTCCTCCTTTCCCCATCCTCTCATCTCTGCATTTAGAGAACACAAATAGAAAACTTTCCCATCCCCAATTCGTTTATTCAGTGCCCCATGACTTGGCTTTCTGGCTCCCTGCTTGCTGCTAAACTGACAGCATATTAGTTGTTCTGAAAAATGAATCACAGTTTTGTATCTTAACTGTTCCTGTTACATTAGTTGGTGTTTGTGTATACATGCCTGTGTAACCATTATCTTCTATAAGATTATATTCTGCTTTCATATATACTTTTTTTCTGATCTGATTTTGCTGATAAAAACATGTTTTGCAATGGTGCTATGCTTGTGTGTCTTCTAAAACACTAATTGCTATGTAATTGCAAGCATCATAAAAGATTGTTGCATGCATGCGGCTCAGATTCTTTAAAAGTCAGCTCCACCTATTTGTTTTGCTGGTAAGTTGGATTGCATGCTGGTTTCCAGGTTGGCAGGGCTATCCCCAGCAGATTTTTTTCCCCAGACGTAATGGTGTCCATTAAACATAAATGCAGATGTGTCCTTTCCCCAGTGATGATTCTCATAATATAAAATAAGATTGGTAAGGAATCCAGCTGGAAGAAAGCACTTCACATTGTGAAGGGCTTAATGATGCATACTAATGTAGGCGAATCTTGCTGTACATAGACGCTAGCAAGGGATTTAGCCCACTGGTGTCCATTCTGTTCTGATATGTTAATTTTATATTCGGGGTAGACAACCCTTTTATGTAAGGTAAAAATTCTGTATGTTTAGGTTTTTTTTTTTTAGTGCAATCTCCGGCATTCGTGCAATTCTGCATGCGCAGAAGGGAGCCTTTTCGTGAAAAGAGAAAAAATTGCCGATCTCACGCATGCGCAGTGAGATCGGCAAGTTTTTTTTTCCAACCTACGTCACCCGATCTCCCGACTGCGTCGAGTGAGTGATGTAGGAAGAAGAACCAGAATGAAGAGGCAAAGATCGCGCCACCCGGCCCCTGATACCAGGACGACGTGGGACCCGATGGAAGACACCTCCGGACCAATCGACTGCACTGTAGGATTGAAGGTAAGTGGATTTTTTTTTGTTTTGTTTTGTTTTAGGCACTTTAGAGTTTATTTCCTCTTTAAGATGACCTTGAAATTGCTGTAAAGTATATGCTTTGTATACTATAAATGCACAGGATGTGATATGGGTGGCAATTTCAATAAGTAAAAAAAGCCACTCGCCTAGTTCTCATCCCTGTCCTCTTGTTAAGCCTTGATGGCCCTAATGGGCATGTCTCATGATCCCTTCTCTAGTCACAGGTTGCAAATACACAGCTCTAAATCAGCAACACTCTACACAAAAAATACATAACCTTTCATAAAAAGCTGGCTGGCCTTCTGAGTGTACAAATTTCCTTTTTTTGTTTTGGGTGTATGAGATAAAACCTGTGTAGCAAAGTTTGTGTGTGATGTGGTGTTAGTTCTTTTTCTAAATATTTTATTTGATCAGGGTTTTTCTTTTATTTTCCAGATCTCAATCATGGCAGTCTAGGATCTCACTATGAAAGTTCACACTGGGGATCAGTCTCTACCAACGGTGAATCAGGCACAAACTGGGAAAAAGTAATTGTAGACGGCACCGATAAAGAGGCGTGGCCATCAATCACAGGAAACGGCCCGGAATTGGCATCAGAATGTATGGATATTGACTCTACCCCAAGCTCCGGGCTTGAAAAGGGCCACTCTGTGCCATTTGGAGACAGCGTAGGGGAAATGGATACCATAAGGAATGGCATTGGGCACGGTTCTCAAAGCAAACTTTTGGTCAACAGCAATAATGCAGGCAGTGGAAGTATTAATGGACCGTGGGGTGTCCCTCATGGATCCATGATAAGCACATGTCAGGATGGCCCCGATAGCAATTCAGACAGTAGGCACAACCGGATTAACGCTTGGGGCACCGCTGGTACTCCGAAAGGAGTATTAAATCCAAGCACTTTGAACATGAATGGCAACCATGGTGCCTGGCCTGTTTTGGACAGCAATGGACATACCCTTAAAGGGTCTAATAATTCTGGCACAAATGTTCCAAGTAGTACTATAGGTCAGGTGTCTAACAATCGGAGTATTAACCTTAAAACGGGCAATTCCACCCCAGGCTCCTGGGGTGGCGTGCAGGAGAATGGAGATTCTGAACTCAGTGGTACAAGGCAGGCTTCTTATAGTGGACAACCTCAAAACCTTAACACTGAAATGACTGGACCAAATAACACTACTAACTTTATGACCTCTAGTTTACCAAACTCTGCTGGTTTAATGCAGACAAATGAACTGCCTAACTCTACAGGGCATGGGGCCTGGAGTGCGAGTAACATGAATCACTCTCCGCTTCACACCCCCTCAGTTACAAATGGCACTTCCATTCCTCACCTTAGCAATGGCGAGGAAACAAATGTCGGATCATACGGTACTACATGGGGTACCTCCGGCTCAAATTACTCCGGAGAAAAAAGTTCGGTCCCTAAAGGGCAAGCTAATGGCGACACTGTGAATGCGACTATAATGCAGCCGGGTATGAATGGGCCCAATGGCCCAAACTTTAAAGTCAATGGGAATAAAGGAGGATTATGGGAGTCGGGGACTGTAAACTCCCAAAATATGCATTGGGGAAGTGGAAATGGAGGGACTAGTGGAAATCACAGAGGATGGGGAAACCCAGCACAAAACACTGGCACTAATATTTCAAATGGAGATTGGAACAAACCTTCGAATAATCAGCATTCCAATGACGGCGAGAACGTGGAAAACGGCAGAAAGGCACCAAACACTTGGAAATCTGCCGAAGAAGAGAATGCAGGACAAAATCCAACAGGGTTAAGGGGCAATGAGACAAGCAATGTATGGGCCAAAAATACAGGTACGGAAAGTGAAGGTAGCGTAGACAGCACTGGAAGCCAGAGTGAGCAAGTCGGCCAGCAGCGGCTCATGGAAAGAAGAAAGACGGACCAACAAACATTACTCCAAAGTTATGTAAATAGAAGTGATCTTGATCCTCGGGTCTTGTGCAACTCTGGCTGGGGACAGACTCCAATTAAACAGAACACTGCCTGGGACACCAAAGCTGCTGTGCCACGGAGCGACGGAAAGACTGACAATGGAACAGAAGCTTGGGGGGCCTCTGTGTCAAAGACTTCTAACTCAGGGGGATGGGTGGAGAAGCCCAACCCTAAAAGCAATGATACCTCATCAGTATCTGGGTGGGGAGATCCAAAGCCTGCTACAGGGTGGGGTGATGCCAAAGGCTCTGTAAGCCAAGGGGAATGGGGGGATCAATTTGCTGCTACTACTGGAACGGTCAAGAGCAATCAATCATGGGGTAACGGTAAAGAGGACAGGTCTACTCGGAATGATGCACAAAAGGTCAAACAAGGGTGGGGGGGAAATAATAGTGATGGTTGGGGGGACAATTCCAAAAGTAATCATTGGGGAGTAGCCAAGTCGAGTTCTGGCAGTGACAGTGACAAGTCTGGGTCTGGATGGGGAGATGCAAGATCTAACTCCTGGGGTAGTGGTAATGTAAACAACTCATCAGGCTGGAATGAGCCATCTAAAGCCAACGCTAACCAAGGATGGGCAGACCAAGCAAAGTCCAGCCAGGGAGGAGGAGACTCTTCCAAGTGTGGCCCAGCTGGAACGGAGAGCGAACACCCACAATCAAACAACTCCTCAGAATGGGGCAAGAAGCCAGAGACTGGGACGTGGGTAGCACAACCTACTCCCAACAAACCATCTGGATGGTTAGGTGGACCAATGTCAACTCCAACAAGGGATGAAGAGCCAACAGGTTGGGAGGAGCCCTCTCCAGAGTCTATCCGCCGCAAAATGGATATAGATGATGGAACTGCAGCCTGGGGCGATCCCAACCAATACAAATACAAGAATGTGAACATGTGGGATAAAAACAAAGCCAATGCCACCACAAGTGGGGCAGAACAACCAACCCAGGGGCATCATCTGCCCCCACCATCAAGTGCCGTGCCAAACAAAGAAAGCAGCAGCAACGGCTCTGGTAAGTGTCTCCGGAATCTGTGGTGGAGCCTTTCACATATAGTAGTCTTATGTCATGCCCTAAAAAAGGTATGAAATGTAATCCCTGTCTGGCAAGGCTATTTTTTTCCACTATGCTTCAGGCTTTATTCTGAACTGCGGCAGCATTAATGTGGCTAACAGCCAGCCTGTTTCTTTCTTAAAAAACTTTTACAGATTGTGTGGTCATTGCTTTTACCAGTAGTAGTTGCCACTTTGAGACTTTGATTTTCTTTTTTTGGCGTTCCCACAACCAAGCCATTTCCCGTGGAGATTCTTCTGTCTCCAAATCAACAACGGTAGCCTTTGCCTTTTGTGTTTCTGCACAATTTTTTCCTATCAATTTTGCTTGTACATGGAGCCATAGTCATGTGTAAGTTAAACTCAGCTTTTGCTGGGTCAGGGAACGGATAGCCTATCCAGTTCAGATCAGTCATCCTCAATAGTGGTCCTACTATATTGGTTTTAAAGCATAACATTCACACATTGAACGAGAATGTAGAGTAGTGGTGTTAAAACACCCCAATATTTTAACAGGACATTTGCAGGCAACTAGGGGTTATTATATATGTGATATATATATATATATCTATTTACACAGTATTTATATAGCGCTGACATATTACGCAGCACTGTACAAAGTCCATAGTCATGTCACTAGCTGTCCCTCAAAGGGTCCCACAATCTAATGTGACTACCATAGGCATATCTCATTACCACAGACTAAGGTCAATCTCAGGAGGCCAATCAACCTAACTGCATGTTTTTGAAATGTGGGAGGAAACCAGGGTACCCGCAGGAAACACGGGGAGAACCTGCAAACTCAATGCAGGGAGTGTCCTGGCTGAGATTCAAAACTGGGACCCAGCAATTTAGTAAACAGAATAACTTTAGTTAAACAAAAGAATTGAGGTTTGGGTGATGTATTTTGCATGTCTGTTAATTTCTTTTTTTTTTTTTTTCCCCCCTCTAGGATGGGGTGAGACTTGGTCAGAGACCCCAGCGCCAGTTGTAGATAATGGTACGTCTGCATGGGGAAAACCTATGGACACTGGCAGTGGCTGGGGTGACCAAAATACTGAAGTGGCATCTGGTTGGAGCCAAACTCCCATCGGCCAGCAGGCTCCAGGCAAACCCGGTATGTTCTGTGGTAAAAATAAGTTTGTGTTTTTTTTCAAAAACAAAACCTATATACAGTATCACAAATCTGATTCAATGTTTGCTTTATAGGTCCCAAATCTATGCAAGACGGTGGCTGGTGTGGAGATGAAATGACCGGGCCTGGAGGCCGCTCCTCTGGTTGGGATGATGATGACGTAGAGATAGGAATGTGGAACAGCAATTCATCGCAGGACACCAGTCAGTCTATGAACTGGCCGCCATACATGAAGAAAATGCCTTCAAAGGTCAGTTCCGCAGACATGGTTTTTATTCTTCCACAGTACTTAACATTTACACCTCTTACTTGCCCTGCAGTTATACATTTCAATACTGCTCTTTACACCTAACATATCCAATGGTAAAAAATCAGATACGTTTTCTATAAATTAATGTATCCCTGACGGTGAAGTGTCGAAGAGGCCAAGCAAACAGAAACAAGTTATATTGGCTTTACCCTTTCTGTTACCCTGACCTCCAGGCCAACATGTAACTACACAGTTGAAATGCACATTGAAGCTGTGATTACCTGCGGAGCTACTTGCAGTCTTAAAATTTACACAGCTTCTCCACACAACAGCAGTGTCTAGCAGGAGAGCTGATTTTACTTCTGCTACAGTGTAAAGCGTAACCATACTCTCCTCCTATCACTAATCCCATGTTTCATTGATACGCTTAGTTTAAATATTGTAATAATTGCTGTATTTTTGTTCTCTTCATTTCTTGACTGGTTTATTTTTCCTCCCTCAGGGAATGATGAAAAATGGAAACAAACAGGATGAGAACTGGATGAATCCATTTGTAAAACAGTTCAACAACATGGGCTTTTCAGTAAGTTTAGAGGGAGAGGAGAGGTTAATTTTTTTTGTGTGTGTAAGATGATTTTCCTATAACATTTGTCCCATTTTTCCACAGAGAGATTCACCTGACGACCCCTCACAGAGCAATAAAATGGATCTTTCTGGAGGTGTGTATGAAAGGCTAGTTTGATTTAATGGGGCTATCTTTACTGAAAACTTGGGAGCTCAGAGCCGTGCCACAGCTACAATAGCCGTGTACACAAACAATACTGTTGCAGACCCTTGCTTGAAAAAGCTTCAGACAGGACGCATTTACTAGAATTGGGTGGGAATGCAGATAGGCTGCAAGTAAAGATGTTCTTAAAACTGCAGTTGCAGCCTTCCATATTAGTCATCAGGCTATATAGACAGCATGGCTTGCAATTTTAGCTGACTTGGTAAAGCCTAATTAATTGTGAAGTATATGGAGAGGGTGGTCTGCAGTTTAGCAGAAAAAAGTGGGCTGGACTGATGAACAGATATTTTACCTTGCTTGCAGTATTAACAAAACTGTGTGTGTGTTTTTTAACCCCATTATGACCTGGCATACACTTTAATCTATACTGTACTTTATCAGAGGATCCATTAATATATTTATCTACATATGTTTCTAGATATTTGATTGTTGCCTTTTTGCATAGGGAGACATAAAATGTTGTCTATGTGTGCAGGGCTGATGCAAGACAAGCGGTTGGATATGGATAAATCAGGCCTTGGTGTTGGAGATTACAGCAGGGTAGTAGGGAAGGGCCCTGTTCCTCGACACCTTTCCAAAGAGTCTTCCATGGATCACAATCCTTACTTTGATAAGGTTAGTGTATTGTTTTTAACTTCTATACAACTTGTGCTGAGCAGTTTCTGTACTTTTTAGCTTGAGACTTTTGTATCTTTGACTGCTTTGTCTCCTAGTAGATTCTAACTGTTCAGCATACATGACTGCTCACTGTAATCACCCCTCTGCTTAGTGCGACATCTAGCTTTTCCCATGGCACTAACCTGCATTGTTTTCTGCCTTTTTCCTTACTGTCACCGTGCTGCCTTCCTCTGTGCTTTTGTTTCGGGATCCTGATCACACCCTGTTACCACATTCTCCGGGCCCTTCACTCATATTCTGCCTCATCCCTCTTCAGGATGGCATTGTAGCAGAAGAGACACAAAATCTGCAGTTTCTTACCAATCAAAACATGAAGCTTCCCCCTTTAAATAGTGCACTACCTACTCAATCCCTTGGCTCTTTCCCAGGTCTGGCAATGCCAAACGTCAGTTCTGTGAGACAGGTGAGTCTGCCAAGGGAACTCTGTGTGTTAGAGATGTGTATAGGGAATCAAGCTCGTTGAAGCATCTCCATGTACATGTGATTGTATTTTGTTAAACACCTTAAATACTCATAGAAACCATAAAGTAATATTTATTGCACATCTAATTACAGTAAGCAAATAGCTTAATAAATTGTGTGACCTCTGAACCCTATAACATATTTGTTAAGAGCACCAATAAGCTTACAAAAGCACTTCAGACCATGTATTTAGTTTATAGCCAACTTACTTTACTATTTTCTTTATACAGAATGGCAATCCCAATATGTTTGGTGTTGGCAATGCAGCACAAGCTCGAGGCGCTCAGCAGCCTCCATCACAAGCTGTTAACTCATCTCAGCCTAATCTCCGTGCTCAAGTGCCTCCTAATATAATGCCCCCTCAGGTAAGTTCTGCTGCCCAATGTTAACCTTGATGGATGTGTGTGTGTGTCCCCCAAGTACTCATCATTTTTGTTCATTTGTAACAACCTTGTCTGAGTGCCCTGTTACCCAGAATGTGAAGTCTGTCACAAAACCTAAGCTAAAAATTGAATATTATTAACACTTGCCAGGGTTTACCTACAGTGTAAAGTGGAGTTAAACTTGTTGGTGGGAGCTTTTGCCATAATGTCAATTGTGACACACTGTTCTGCAAAAATGACAGCTCCGGGATACTATTACTTCTACATCCCTGTGAAACAGCCATCTTCACTGCTGACTCCTCTGGGTCCACCATGAGATTTTTTTTGGCTATTGGGAGGCCCTGGAGTTGTCTTTCATCAAAGTCTTAGGACCTCCCATAATGGAGCTGGGGCTATATAATGCTCTATAATAAAAAAATTTTTTACCAAAAGAGACTTTGAATATCTCCTCTGCCAAAACCCCCCATCTACTGCAGTTTTTCTCAACCATGGTGGTTCCCCAAGAGATTTCCAAGGGTTCCGTGATCAATGAGCAGTTTGTGACATATCATATCAGTTACCACTGACCCCAGTAATCTTTTTTGGTAATGATCTGTAATAGTTGCAGCCTTCCCACTTGTTTCCAATGACCACTAAGCCAATGTACTTGGTTCTGTGGATATAGTAATTATAAAAGGCGTTCCCTGAAGAAGTGAAAGGTATTTAAATGGGTTCCCCTATGTTAAAAAGTTTGTATTTAGAGGTTACCTCTGCTTTAAAATTCAAAAACATAAAATATTTGTATTCCTAGTGCAAAACCAAGCACTGATTTATCACCCAGTTCAGCAGTTTATAGGCCTGCCCCATAATTTGGTGTACATTTGGTATGCGGTACTCAAAACCTTGTCTGCAGGCTTGGACATACATTACTTCTTCCTGGATTCACTGTCATTCAGTATGTGCAGAAGTTGTATCCCTTGAGCCAATTTTAGACTTACCTCCCACCAGAACAGTTTGTTTGTCTGATCTTCATAATTAAGGTGACTAAGAAAAAGAAATAAGCGATAGCAGGTTAATCATGCATACAGAAACTGTGTTAATGTAAATTGGGTATGAATTTTTTCTTTTCTTTTTTAAATCAGGTCCCTCCTATATTGAAGTATCCGCCTAACAACGGAGGACTGGGTCCACTGTTTAACCCACAGCAAGTAGCCATGTTGAACCAACTTTCACAACTAAGTCAACTTTCCCAGCTCTCTCAGATCTCACAGTTGCAAGTAAGTTTTTCTGTGACTCTGCATAGAGCCTTTCAGATTTAGATGCATAAATCAGTTAGCATTTACAAGGGGGTTTGTCGAAACATTTTAGGCTTTAGTGACACTTTTATCAGTCAGCATGCATACTGTGCTGTCAATCCTTTTTGCTTTTTTTAAGCTGAAATGTATTTTGCTTATATTTTGTGCTCCCCACCTTCTCTTTTCTTCTTTCCTAATAAGTGCTTCTCTGTGCAAGTGCAAGTGCAAGCAGATTATGGCTGGTGAGAGGGGCCAGCAGGACACTGTGCATAGCTTCCAAAAAATTACAATGTACTCTTACATGAAATAAGTGTTCTTACAATGGTAAGCTTTTGTTGGTGTTTAAATCTTCTCATTACCTGTATTTTCTCTTTAGCGTTTATTGGCTCAACAGCAAAAAGTGCAGAATCAAAGAGGAGGAATGCCCCCAGGGGGGCGCCAGCAGCAGGAACAGGTAGGCGAATTTTCTTATGCCTGCATGCTCCATTAACAAGTGAAATTTTCTGTCTAAATAAAGTTTTGTCTCTGACTTCAATACTTTCCGAGTACCAGGCCCAATAAAAGCAAGCTTGTCCCATGCCGCAGAATCTGTATTAAAGCCCTAAGATCAGCATTACAACAAAGTATCTAGCATTTTTAGATGGTGACTGCAGTAACTGCCGCTTTCCTCTCATTCACCAGTAGTATTTAAGAGTCACTGGAACTTGAGTATTAAAAAGTTAGTTGGGTATCATTCCTTCCTGAGTCTTGGAGCTCACTGACACTAGAGAGGATGCTCTTAAAACAAAGTAGCCCTGCATTAAGAAGCCAGTCTGCTGAACCTCCTAAATGCTTTTGTTTGTTTTCCCGACCAGTTAAGGTTTACTTTGTATGTTTGGTGCGATATTCTCTGGGTATTTGTCTCATTGCAGAATTAATCTAAAAAAGAACTTTGCTAAATAATTCATTGAATATATATAAAACTATAAAAAACTATATATAAAGCTAAACTATATAAAGGCTAAAACTCCAGTGCTGTTTCTGCCAGTAAAATAAGTGGAAACCTCTGGTCCCTCACATGACCCCATGTATCAGCTTAAGACTTGATTATGAATTTTTAGAGCATGGGTGTATATGTAGCAGACTGAATGGTAGCAAAATGTACTGTTCCCTGCATCTGTTTTACTCATTTGAAAGAATTTAGCTTTTAGGGTCTGCATGCAGCGCATTAGCATAGTGTAGCAGAGCCTGTCTTAATGAAGACTTAAGCTCCTTCAGTTAATTTGTATATGATCTATACTGATTGCAATGTGTTTGTCATATCATAAGTTAATAATGACTGTCTGCTCAAGGCCCGGTCTCTTGGTATGCAACAACAATCCCGCCAGCTCGATCCTAATCTCTTGATGAAACAAGCTATCCCGCCTTCCCAGCAACCAATGCTCCACCAGCCTCCTATGAAGTCCTTCCTGGAAAATGTGCTGCCTCACTCAACCCCAGAACTTCCCAAAGTCCCATCACCCATCAACACTTACAATGGCTTCTCATTAGGTGAGTGTATTTGTTTTATTATATACCTGTAAAGCATAGAACTTTAAATATAAATTTAGTAATTTGCATGAGTTTATCATAAGAGAAGTTCTGTTATGTAGTATAACTCAGCAGCCATTCTCTGTATTAAAGCTTTTCTCCAATATTTCCAAAGTTAACAACTTTTTTTTGCTGATCTAGGCTTGAACTCGAATGTAAGTATGGAACTTGGAGGCATGAAAGAACCACAGTCCCGTCTGAGGAAATGGACTACAGTTGACAGCATGTCTCCTAATACTTCACTGGACCAGAACTCCAGTAAACATGGTAAGTAACAGCCCAAGTATAAATTGCTGCTCATGTGCAACAGCTTGAGTTGCTTTACACGGGGGGTTGGATTACATTCAGCATATCACAGGACATTTTGTTCCCTTTACAGGTGCTATTTCTAGTGGCTTTAGGCTTGAAGATTCTCCATTTGGTTCTTATGACTTCCTGAACAGCAGTAATTCTCCATCCAGCCCTCCAGGATCTATAGGGGATGGCTGGCCCAGTGCCAAATCGCCAAATGGCTCCAGCAGTGTCAGCTGGCCACCAGGTAAGAGACTCCTACCATTTTCTGATGAACAGAGAACCATGCATGCACTTTAAGGCCAGTTATACACGTGTTTTAGAGTATTTAAAAATTAGTGCTTTATGCCATTTGTGATAATGAAATAAGTGAAGGTAATAAGGAGGTAATAAGGGCATAGTCACTTTGAGAGCTAATTTGGAAGCTTCTGTTCAGCCAGTGAATTCCCGCGACCATATTTCCAAATGTGTTCAATGATGGCCTCCATGTTTGTACAGGTTCCCTTTAAAGCAGGTATGTTCTGAGAAAGTATTTTGGGTTTGTGGGTTTTAGGGGTTTGTGTTTTTGATTATTCAGAGCCCTTTCCAGATAAAGAGACAATATATCTTACATGTACATTTCTTTGAAGAGGTGTTTTATTTTAAATATAGATGGACACATTTTAAAAAGAGCATACAGGCAATGCAGACGAGACATTCTTACCTACCTGTTCACAAATTATGCGCCGCTCACTATAACATTTGGGTATATGCCAAGGTGAACAAAGTGATGAGAATGCAGAGGAGTTTATTCTTGCCATTAAGGAGGTCAGAGCTCCTACAACCCAGTAAAGTAGTGGGAATTAAGTCATTGTGGACATATGAGCTCTCAGATGCTTCATTACTAATGGGTATGGTTGAGTATATTTTCCACTTGTAAATGGCACCCCAATGCAGGTATGACCTATATGTTTTGCAGCAGAGCACAACTAACATAAATGCATTCATATTCATCGTGGTGAATAGAAAAATGTTTTTGCTGTTCAGTGGAATACAAAGAATGCTAGGTTTGGAGGACTTTGCCTTCCATTTACAATCCATGCCTTTGGTGCATGGGTTATCTAATAGACTTGTTTTTTTTCATCCAGAATTTCGTCCTGGTGAGCCATGGAAAGGATATCCAAACATTGACCCAGAAACTGACCCATATGTCACTCCTGGCAGTGTCATCAATAATCTGTCTATTAATACTGTGCGGGGTGTGGACCACCTCAGGGACAGAAATAGTGGTGAGTATCTGCAACCTTCTCTATTTCTGCAAAGTTTTGAATTCTTAGGAAGATAAAACAGAACTGAATTTTAGGGTTCATAGTGGATCATAAGCCACACCTTATTTTCAAATAAATAGACACAAAATATGGTAACATTGGTACAAAAAGTGTTATTGCATAGCCAGAAATGTTTTTTGTTCCATTTTCTTTTGACATTACACTGTAACAAATTCAAATTTAAATGTTGCATCGAACTTGCACATCCTTGTCTTATAAAAATTATGGTATTTTGTGTCGGTCTGTCACAACGTTAAAGTACTGATGACCTAAAGGACTTGACTTGTGTAGCACTGCGTTGTCTTGTAATATGCATTTTAATAGAAAGTATCATCATTATTTTCAGGGTCATCCTCATCTATTAACACCACGCTGCCTTCAAATAGTGCCTGGTCATCCATTCGTGCCTCCAATGCCTACAATGTCTCCCACAGCAGTACCGCACAAAGCACTTCAGGTACAAGTCTGCCAGTACAGTGCTAGTTAACTTGGGGGGAAAGATGGACTACATTGAGTAATTTTAAATAATTTTCCTTCTTTAACAGTCAGAAACAGCGATCCTAAACCTACTTGGTCTCCTGGTTCCGTCAATAACACCTCCCTTGCTCATGAGCTGTGGAAAGTCCCCCTGCCATCTAAAAATATCAGTGCTCCGTCCAGACCTCCACCTGGGCTCACTGGTCAGAAGCCGCCCATGTCCACCTGGGATAACAACTCCCTGCGCCTTGGTGGCGGCTGGGGAGCTTCTGACTCAAGATACACACCAGGTAAGTTGATCCAACACTAACAACAATACTGTTATGATGAAGCCTTGCCTGCTCATTGTCATGGAGGAACATTGAAGATGGGTTTGACTTGCTGCATTTAAAGCAGGAACAATTACGGTAACACTGCTACCTAAAAAATGGGTATTCCTGGTTTTAGTGCCTTTATGCACTGACCTACTTAGGTTGCAGTCAGGATTCATGCCATGAGCCTTGAAGAGCACTCATAGCATCTTGAATCGCATAGATATTGATCACTGGAGCAGCCCAGCATGTGAAATGTGAGATTGCTATGTGTAGCTACCGTCATGGAGAAAGATTTGTTTCATCCCCACAGTGATCAGTTGCTACTGCTAGAAGTCGTATCGATTTTATTACTAGAGATACTAATATCCCAGTGTAGCTCTCTAGCCTAATAAAATGACCGGTAGCTGTTGTAGCCTGGACCTAATATGGTGGACCAAAGATTTTAAACACGTTTTCATGTTGGCAATCTTTAAGTCTTTGAAGCGGCTTTTATTAAAATTGGAATGTGAAATCTGTTAATGAAAAACATTCCGTCATGGTGAAAACATGTTTTTCTTATTCTTCATTTTTGTTTGTCTTTGCCTCTCTAGGTTCTGCTTGGAGTGATAGCAGCTCAGGGAGAATAACCAATTGGCTCGTTTTGAAAAACCTAACACCTCAAGTGAGTTGTGCTTTCCAATGAGTAACATTTCACCCTGTTGGCTATTGCTCTATGCTCACCTATTTGTCTTTGTCCTCAGATTGATGGCTCCACCCTGCGTACTCTGTGCATGCAGCACGGACCTCTGATTACATTCCACCTGAACCTGCCCCACGGTACTGCCCTGGTCCGTTACAGTTCCAAGGAAGAGGTAGTAAAGGCACAAAAGTCTCTGCACATGTAAGTCTTGCTTGTTTTTCTTTTTATACACTGATCCTTGGCCTTTATTTGTATCTAGAAAGTGACTGGTTGCCCTTTTGTTGTAAGACCAGACTAATGCCTTTTTGCCTACAAGTACGATTGCAAGCTTTATAGAGCTGAGCTATGAAATAGCTAGTTGGCTGTTTTTCAATAGTTGGTTGTTACGATATTAGGTATAAAACAGTCCAGGACATACTTACTCTACTCCAGGGCAGCAGGGTGCTGATGTTGGCCCTAAGCCTTCTTGCTTCCACTACACCTTCCTATTAGACATTAATGTGGCAATAGAAATATGTGGGGATGAGGCTTAGCAAGTTTTTTTTGCCTGTGAGTGTTAGAGCTTTGCCTTTCGGATATTTTATATCTTCATTAGTTTGCCTCCTCAAGAAAAAGACTTGATATATTAACCATCCACTTTATATCAATCATAGCAGACTAAGTTTTCACACCAATTCTTCTGGTTCTTGTCTCCCAACAGGTGTGTTTTAGGAAACACTACTATCCTTGCCGAGTTTGCCAGCGAAGAGGAGATAAGTCGTTTCTTTGCACAAGGCCAGTCCATGACCCCTTCCTCTGGCTGGCAGTCCCTGGGCTCCGGACATACCCGGCTAGGATCCTTGGATAGCCCTCATAGCATCTCGACCCGCGGAGATATCAATCACTGGAACAGCCCAGGAGCTTCTGGCTCTAGCTCTGGAGACCTTCATGGCACTTCTCTCTGGGGCACCCCAAATTATTCCACAAGCCTGTGGGGAGCCCCGGCCAGCGATGGCAGAGGTCTGAGCAGCCCGTCGCCTGTCAGCGCTTTCCTCCCTGTCGATCACTTAAACGGAGAGCCCATGTAGCCTAGTCACCCATGACCTCAGATGATTGTTAATAATCAGCCCCCTGGCTGGACTCTCGGTGAAAACCTCTGCAGGGCTTATCTGCAGCCAGCTCTTCTGCACACTTCCCACTTTTTATTTCTTTTTGTTTTAGCCCAAAACATATCAGTTTTAAATACTTGAATCATGCAGGCCAATATTATAATGTGAAATAGAGGAAAGTAAAGAAAAAAAATCTATATTTACACTTCCACATTAGTGCTATTCATAATAGAACTGCGTACAATGAGCTGTTCCTTCGTTTTTAAATTCCAGTTTATTATGTCCTTTCTCTGGGTTTGTACTTCCAAGCTAGTAACCCCATTTCCCCCCGTCCCTACGTTTGCCTAGGTTGCACTGAAAAAGTGCGTCAAACACTTATATTATTTTACAGCTCAAGTGTAACTGTTTACTTTAGCGTGTTCTTCAAAAAAAAAAAAAAAAAACAATAGACTGGCTCTCAGGAATAATATGTATACTACGATAGGTGACCCCTTAATCCCCAGTAAGAATAAAAAAGATCACTATATAATGCAAGTGGCACGAACTGTGCTAATTCTCAAAGACTCTGCCAAAAAAAATCCCCCCTTTTAAAAGCTTTCTAAAGCCAAGTTTTGTCAGCTTTTTACTTTACATGCTGTGTCTTTTTAGCGAGTAGTCTGAAGATTTGCCGATAATGACTTAGTTGATTTTTCTTTTTACTTTAATTAAGTGGCTCAGTGTCTTCACTTTGTGACAGTGTTTTATTCATGTTCTATGCTACGTCCGTCTGTTTTTTTTTTTTTTTTTTTCCCTTAAGCTGATTATTTAGTAACTATGCACATTTATGCACATTGTAACCGAGTACTGGGCTGATTGTGTTGTAAAAAGAAGAAAAAAAGAAAAAAAAAAGTGTTTATGTTTAGAAGTGAATGATTGCAAATACTTAATAACAAAGGAACAAGTTACATTATAATTTTTTTGTTTATTTGCCATAAATGGTATTCTGCTTGTTTGGTCAAAGAATTCAAAAACTGAACAAGGGTAAAAATGTGTAAAATCTGACCTGTAATCCTTCCAATCGCACATTCTTGGGAGGAGCAGGAGTTACCAGCAATTTCTCTCCTGTCTTACTCCCCAAACTTCTTTTGTTTTTGTTTTTTTGTTTTTTTTGATGTTGTGTCCTATTTTCCCCCTTTTCTATGGGGAGTTACAGCAACTACTGCTCCTGGTTTGTCCCCACATTAAAAGCCAGTAAACCCAAAGTTCTGTACTTTTCCAGCAAAAGCTTCAGTTACAGTTCCTCGCCGGCGCCTCCGCTGGGGAGCTCTGGTAATAGAAGCCGCGGTCCACTGTATTGCCTTGCTTTTGATTGATTCAGGCTTCGGTCTGTAGAGCATTGAGACCTTGCATTTGATTGGCCTGGACTTAGGTCTGTGGAGCAATTGTATGACACCTTGTATTTGATTGGCTCAGGCTTCAGTCTGTATATCGTATGAAATCTTGTATTTGATTGGCCTGGACTTATGTCTTTAGGGCACTATTGAAACTCTAGGATAAGAATTTTGCTTTAATCCTGGAGGCATGCTGGTGGTGCTTGGGGAAGGGGAGGTGTACAGGTTTTATGTAGCTAAAGGAATTCCATTGAAAGAATGAAGGCTGGTGTGGCCGATCTCTCCTAAAAAATCACCTGACTGTCATCCTGACCTGACAGCTTTGTTACCTCCACGCACTGACATGGAGCAAGCATGCAGATGATGAAGCATGGCAGCAGTGTAACTGGCTGATCTGCATGCTTGGTTCAGGAGGTACCGGAGCCAGGGACAGCCAGGCAACTAATTTATTTATTTTAGGAAGTCCGCCATGGCAACCTCCATTATCACTCTTGGTACGGGTTTTCTTTAAATCAGAAATGCCTTTTCAGTTATGTAAAAGAGCTGAATGTCGTTCACAGGTTTATCGGTAAAGTTTTATTCCTTCAAAGCCCAATTGTAATGACATTTCCTGCATTGCTGCTCTGCATGCGGTCATTTCGGGCAGAATCAAAGCTGACTGCTGGTTTCTTCACAAGAGCTGCTAATAGGACGCTGGGGGGACCCCAGGTTCATATTGTTACCCTGATATATCTAATAATTAAATCCCAGAGCTTTTACTTCTCACATGCTTGTGAATGCCTCAAGCAGCTCATTTACATATTTGAACCTTGTGCAAGGCCTTGCTGCCCCGATGGGGCGTTGTGTTGTTTTAGGGTCATCTTGTGTAGGGAAT
The DNA here is from genome assembly GCF_032062135.1 of Pyxicephalus adspersus. Classification (NCBI taxonomy): domain Eukaryota; kingdom Metazoa; phylum Chordata; class Amphibia; order Anura; family Pyxicephalidae; genus Pyxicephalus; species Pyxicephalus adspersus. Next base: position 14,685,674 of record NC_092864.1, on the reverse strand, counting down.
AAGGTAAAAGGAAGTGTTGCATGCAGTAAATTCCTAAGATCTCTTTTCCTTCACTTTTCTGTCTGTAAGCTGTGGTCCTCCATAAGTTGGCCATACACGGGGGAGTCTGATCACTGAGGGTGATGGGTGCCTCTTTTTAACTTTTGCAGATTTGGTGCAATTTTTTTTTTTTTTATTAAAGACTTGGTATTTTTAAGCTATATGTAGGTATATTCTGTGCTTCATCAGCAAAAATGAGTTAAATAGAGTGGAGGAAGCCATTTTTAGTTTGGGCAATGGCAGCCTCTAGCAAGTGGTTTAGGTTAGGGATGGGGAGGAGATGGCGGCACTTCTGTGCGCAGTGCATGTACAATGCCTATTCAGTACATTGCTTTACTGTGGATTCAGCCATTACGTCCATCAGCAGTGACATCACCAAGAATGCAGTATGAGGTCACCGACGTCCCCTTATGAGATTGTGATCTCCCGTGTGTTCATGTTTACAGGAACAAACCCAAATCGCCTTATCGTTACAAGCTAAGAACTTCCTGAAATGGGTCTAGATTGTCCCGTAGCATCGATAATCGGCTCATTCAGAACGCTAAACAGATAGATCTGCGGTAACCCCCCAACAACAAATCAGATTTCATTTTAATGAAGTCTTCTCCATGAACACGAATTGTTGGTTGCTGCGCCCTGCACATTGCTGTTTATTTCTGAATATGCCGCTCATTGGGCGTTCTGCCTGTCAGTGCAATCTCTTCTATCTGTTCTCTTATGTCCGTCATATTGTTGTTTAGGTTTTATTAGATGTGGTCTGATATCTGTCAGGGAACTGCTTTGTTTTAATCATATTGAAGGACTTCTGTATTTTATTGCTTTGGTGGAGGCTCCACATTGTGCTTTATAAATTCAGTGATGAGTGTTTGTATATTCATAAAATTCCATATAAGACCTCTGCCACCTTTTGCTTCTGCTACAGCAATGTGGGTAGAGAAGTTCATGTGACCTGAACCTGTGCCCAAAGTAAAGCCAATCAGATGAACCAGTCACCAGTATTGTGGCCTCTCTGCGTCTAACCTTTTCCCCTTTACTGCCTTACCATGCCTTGTGCTGCTGTGTGAAGGTGTCCATCTTGGTAGAGCCAGGGTTTTGCTTCATCAGCAGCCTCCTAATAACATTACCAGATCTCGTTCCAAGGCTTTTGGAGGCAGCAGCATCTTAAGCTCTGTACACACATTAGCTGATTTATCGCCCATGATGAACAGACCTGCTTGTACAGTCTGCTGTGGCAATCGGAAACGACCAATGTGCACAACTTTGAAGGAGAGCACAGTGGGGCGCTGCTCACTCCTCCCCTCTTCCAGTGCAGTGTACACAGAGCTAGTGTCATTGGAAACTTCCGCAAAACCTGGCTTCCGGCGACAATCATCTGACGTCTGTTCCGGGCTTTACATCTCACACTACAGATAAGAGCCACCGGAGTGCCCAGCCCACCTTAATATAACTAAAAGTGCACCATATTTTTTATTTGAGACAAAATGTTTTGCTACATAGCAACAATTATTATTTCTAGAACATAACTTTACAGTTTTTAGTTGAGATCCGCCTTGATGCCAGTGTTGATGCAGTGCACTTCAGGTGCATCCTGCTTTGCTTCAGGTCACTCAGTTCATTAACCCGCAGGTGACCTCCTAAGCTGCATCAGTCTGCTTCAAGCTGCTTTTTCGTTCTCTTTTTATAGAGAGAAGCAGTTCTGACAAAGCCCACCAACAAAGTTACTTATTGTGGCAGGATGAACCCGTTCATAACCTCCTTACATTGGCTCTACGAAGAGGCATGGAGCTCAGCTAGTGGATGAGCCCTAAAAACACCCTTCTGAGATTCTCTAAACCCATCCCAGTCGTCAGAAATGGAGGCAGTGCCCTGGCCACCTCCACCGCAGCACTACAGCTACTCTTCAGAGCCTGGTTTGGTCATCGTTGTTTTATAAGCCGTGGTAAGAAAGACGAATATCGAGGGCCAGCTAGTTCTGTGATCTTCGTGCATTCTGTTGGTGTCCATTTCCTGTTGTAACATCCAGGCTACCTACCTGCCGACGTGCTTGGAAATTTTGCTTCTATGCAAACAGTTTGTTATTCAAGGGACATTACAGCTTGTTTTCACTGAGAACATGCTCACCTCTCGTGTGAAGTTTACTTGAAAGTTCTATTTGATTTGACTTGTTTCATTTCCTCATGATTGTATTAACTATGCCGAATTTTGGTTTCTTCTCTCCTCGTGTATTAAGATCCTTACTAAATAATGTGAGATAAAACCAAGTGCAGGACAAGCCGTCTACAGATTGTATTTTGTTGTTATTCGTCTGAGCTGAGCCACAGATGTGAGAGCCAAAAACTAAAAATTACAATCTTGTAAGCGGGAAGCAAAGTTTGTATATGCAACCATCCAACGTTCCCACCAAAGACAGTAGATTGCTCCAAATATTGGTAAGATTTATTCTTATCATGTTCTTATATCTTTATAGTGTAACTCCAGACTTAGTTTAATGGAATATATATTTTCACCTGAACTGTATTAAAAAGCCAAGGCGTTTCCGGGTTGTTTAGGTTTTCCATCGGGGTCTAAAAATGCTGTAGAGAATGTTCTGGAATACAGAGGTAGAATGGTATTGGAATATGAGTTGTTAATGAGGAAGAACTAGAAAATAAGCTTGCTTTAGTCCTTCTTGCAAATTTTCCCTCACTTGAAGGGGAGGGGAAAATCCCAAAGCCCCAGATAGCAATGGGGACCCAATAAGGAGCCTAACCTTTCCCTAATACATTCATATTCATTGCATATTCTTGAATTTGAACATAATAAAGAAACCATCTCACTAAGAGTACTTACCTGCCTTTACCTACATAGCAGAATATGGTGACCAGTTTACAAGCCTCATCTCACCGCCCTGCCTTACGCGTTTTACATTCGTCACAAATCTTAAAAATAAAGCAGGAAGGTTCACTTTAATTTCACGCTGCTTTAATTTTGCCTAGTTTGATATCTAGAGGCCTAGACCAATGTTCAGGTAAACCTCCCCGTGCACCAGAATTTAGGGAAGGCAACCTGAGACCTTCTCTAGGTTATGTGAGCCGACGGGCCAGGCTTGAGCTTAATTCTTAAAAAAATGGCTAAAAGGGACACTTTAAACGCAGCCACTGTCTGTGGGGACAACAGGAGCACAATGAACCCGCCGGTTCTGCCAATTTAGATTGGGGGCCACCAAGCCAGTATATATACCTACAACTTATATTTTATTTGTATATATTATAGCAAACGATTCTAAGGATTAGGTGCATTAACGTTTCTAGCTTAAAACCAAGCTTCTTCCCAAAAGCTGGCGGAGCCCCAATCTATATCGGAGGACCCGGCGTCTTTCTAGTTACACACATTGCCATCAACTCATTGCCTTGATTCTGATTTTGTGTCGATACGATACAAAAATCAACTTGTGGCTTTTAACTGTTTACAAATAGAAATGATTGTACATTTTACTATTTTGTTTTTTTGATTGATGAAGTTTAAGAGATTAATGAATCATGTTTTTTTTTTTTTTTTTTGCTGCTTAGCCTTTGAATAGTTGGTTTGTTTTAATTTTTTTCTTCTCTTTTGTGACTTATTTGGAAGCTATTTTTTAATCTCATTTTACTTTGAATGCAGTCTGACAAATAATGATTCTAAAGCCTAGATCCGATCGGACTGTATTTAGTGGTGTGACGTGTTGAATAATCAGAAGAGAAGTGTAATATTGTATGAGACAAAAACACTTCAGCGTTGGTTCCTGGTATAGAAACAATATAGCCTTAGCTTTTCTGGGAAAAGAGAACCTGTCGCTTGCACATAGGACAGCCGGACTTTTTGTTCTTCAGTATCATGCCTCAGCAATGTTTCTGGGTTCTGGTGAGCTCAAAGCTACACATGGTGTCCACAGAATCTATAGCCCGGTGGTCAAACGGGTCGGATCACCAACTGACCCAGTGGCCAGCTCGGAAGAAACAAAGGGGGACAAATTGGCCGCCTCGTTCTATGTGCAGCCCACAGCATTAGAGGAGTCTGCCAGAACATTTTTCTAACTGTACTATCCTGCACTAAAACTCGTAACTTGAAAAATATATACAGGACACAGCCGCTTGGATTTTACATTTGATATTAACACTTGAGTACTCTTACGGCCTTTTATACCTCAGTTAAAGAACAACCCAGCAGTGACTAAAATAGCATTTTTCTTTCTTTTTTTTCTTTTATTTTCTTATATTTAGCACATTGATGTCCTGCTATTTTTCCCCTGGTGCTCTTACTAGCACAAATGGTGTTTTTTATTTTGTATTGTTGTAGCTAGGCAAATTGGTCTAACGATCTGCCAATTGGGTGCGCTGTGATCCTTGTAAAGGTAATCATTTCAAAGTCAGCCTTCTGTATTTCAATTAAGAACACTTTATCTGTAACTTATTACAATACAGTACTGTAGTAAACGCTGGCCCCGGACTTATTACTGAAAAGGGGGGGGGAAGAGTCTTCTGCTTTGGTATTATAAATACTGTGCATGGCAGAGCTTTCCCCCCTCCAACAATGAAAATGACTAATGGTGTGAGCCGGAGACCTATAATAATTGTATTTCAGGTTTCACTCGCACTTTTATGGGGCCTAATTATGAAAAAGTAACAAAAATAATAAAAAATAACAAAAAAACAAAAAAAAAAACCAAAGCTAGCTTTGTGACACTTCCCAGGTGAAGGTATAAAGTATCTCAATGTTTAGCTGCCCTCCAAACACTTGAATGGAGCGTTTCTTTTTACAGCATCTTATTGTATTGTTCAAATGCTTGAATGCTTCCTGTTATTATTTTTTTGTTTTATGAAGCTTGTTATGTAATAAAGTATGGTTGCTCTTAACTGCTGACTGTCGGGTTTTTTTTATTCTGGCTTAGGGGGGCTTCTATGGGGCTCCTAAGGGGCTCATTGGTGCTAAGAAAACCTGGGGCAAGATAAAGGGTAACCAATTAAATTTTTAGATTATCTCTGACCAGTCACTGCCCTTCTAAACAAAACTTACATTAGAAAGTGAGGTAGGTAACACAGCACATGCTTCAAAGAATTGCAAACAAATCATGCAGTGTGGAGCCCCTCCATATGTTTCACCATGGAATGTGATTGGAGTGCAGTGTTTGAACCAACGGGTCACAATTTGTTGCTGGTACCAGGTTTCACAGGATCTGGTGGGGCTTTGCAGAAATACATTGAAGAAAAAAGGTAGAAAAGGGCACAGCCTTGTATGGTTTTTAAAGACTTAGTTTTTTTTTTTTTTTTTGAAGTATAAAATCGTAAACCATTGGTTTTTGGCTGAACCTCGCTGAGCTGTCACCCTTTTTGGTTGTCACCCTTCCAGGCATCGTTTTACACTGAGATGAGATTCCTCAAATTTTAGAAGCTCTATTAATATGTTATGTTCTTGGCAATATTGTAGCAAAAAAAAAGCTTATCATAAAATATGATTAATACCCACTAGGTGCAATAAGGGCCTGGACAGAAAATGTGGACTGTGTGTGATAAAAACTAATTACCGATTGAGATGTCCTGAACTACAACCATAGAGGTGCATATGGCCCGTCTGACTCTTCTTGCAACCATCCAATCAAAAAATGTATGTCGTTTTGGAGGCTGGATCCCATTCGAAGACCCCTATAATGCACTTAGATTCCTCCACACCAGACTTTCCAATCCGTGTCTTCAAAGCTGGCTTTGTACATTGGGCAGCGGTCATGCTGGAACATGGAAAGGCTTATTCATCCTTCCCACTGTTCTTCTGCTGCATCTCTTTTATCTTCTCTTCGTTGGCTTCCATTTCACCCTAGAATCAAATGCAAGCTCCTGTGCTTTGCATTCAAATCCCTCCGCTTGTCCCACTCACCTTTCTGACCTGATAGAAAAATCTCCCCCAGCCACTCTCTTCGCTACTCCAGTGACTGACTAATCACAAGCACGGCTCCAAGACTTTTCTAGAGCTTCCCCAAATTTCTGGAATAGTCTTCTTCATCCTATTCAGCTTGCTCCTACTTTCTGCTCATTTAAAAGAGCGTTCAAAACCCATCTTTTCAAACTTGCCTACCCGGCTTCTATCTTATAAAACTCAACACTACTTCCCACCACTCCATACCCCCATCCTATTGTGTGCTGCCTCCCCACCTCATAGATTGTAAGCTCTTTGCAGGGTCCTCTCCTCCTCCTGTGTTACTGTCTGTATCAGTCTGTCATTTGCATCCCCTATTTATTGTACACCGCTGCATAATATGTTGGTGCTATATAAATCATGTTTTATAATAATAAAAAGGGATTCACCAAACTGTGACTGTAAGATTGGTTTACAATTTTCTAAAATGTGTAGACTGTGACCTTACCAGTGCCCATCACAGGAAATACCAAAAGCATTGAGGGTTGCCCATGTCCTTCTGATTATATAGTAGATCTGATGGTCGGGGTCCATAAACTTGGCTATATATGTTTGGAGGCTGCTGGCATTGATGATGCTAAAAATGCCTGGACCAGGTCCTCTGGTATCCAAGATGATGCCAAAGTGCCCTGCAGATTTTTAAATTGGCATTGCAAAAACTACAAATGGATGAATGGAGAATAAGACCCAGGCAGTCAAACTGATATATCAAGCTTATGGATTACACAGGGAGAACATGGCTCTCCCTGTGTAACAATTGGAGCTCAATGATAGCCAGATGCCATGTTTTGTTCATAGTGGTGTTGCCGCACCTGCAGGACTGAGCAGTCAATTGACAACTCTGTCCTGCACAGTGCAGGAAACGGTTAGGTGATGCCGAAGAAGTTCTCACCCATCTGAAACATGGTGCCCTCATTGGCCGCTTTACTTTCTGTATTCCTGTCCCAAAAATAGGTGGTTGTGTTCTTGGTCCCGTTTTATACTCCTTTGGAGAACTGTCCCAGCCAGGCACCTAGTGAGCTCTGGCAGCTTTTCTTTGCATATAGCTCTGATGAGCTCCTGAGGGTTTGGGAGAACTAATATCAGAAGTTTAATAGACCTGTCGCCATTACTAAAACTCGGACCATGGTTTTTCTTAATTTTCAAGATTAAAGAAACCTGAACATGCTCCTTCTATATTTGACGTAATGACAATTCTGTAGCCAAAAAGACTTCATTATTGGGACAGGGTCCCCCCCCGCCTCCTCCTGTGTCACTATCTGTATTCATCTATCATTTGCAACCCCTTTTTGTACAGTGCTGTGTTATATGTTGGAGCTAAATAATCCTGTTTAATAAAAGTAATAATCAGAGTTACCTTAATTGTTTTATCTATTGCAAGGATGTTCAAGACAGAAGTGTGTGAAATCACTGTATGGTCATGACATGATACACCAGTCTGTAACAGTCATTATGGGTGTTTGAGCAATCACATGATGGACACCACAATAAGTGCTACATGAAGAACGTAATTCATTTAGTGTTTCTTCTCCCCCACTTGTGAGTTCCAGTATTGTCTGTACAGTTCTGGATTTTGTACAGTCTGTTGCTATGACCCCATTTTTTTTCACAGTATTTGTTCTTCTGGGTCCTTGTTCCCAGCATTGTTGCAATGTCTAGGTAACGTTGCAGGGTTGGCACAGTGTGAGGACGGTGGTAAGGCTGTGCGGGATATGTGCACAGTCATTGCGTCCTTGGTGGATGTTCTCACGAGCCCTTGTAGAAAACTCATCCCGGCCACAGGACTATGCGGTCCAACTTCGCTCTGTGTTGACCAGCTCCATACCTTCGAAATAAGAGTGGGGTCTGCGGGCATGAAACTGAAAAAAAAACAAAAAAACATGTAAGTCTTGCTGCCATCATTAGCAGTTATACAGAGTGAGTTTGCCCCTATATAAGGAAAAAGAGTGCTCTGTGTCATTTGTAAATTTCATTTTCAGCTATTGAGCTCTATAAACAACTTTTACAGCTAGAAATCAGAAAAATAAAGCTTAGAGCTCCCCTTGCTGGTAGAAAAAAAAGATGTCTGCAAATTATTTTGCACTAATTACCCCCACGTATAAATAACATATTTGTATCTTGTATTTTAGTCCTGGTATAATAATGAAAGACACTAATTTTTTAAACCTGCACTTTGTCTAATTGGTCAAAGCATTAGGTTTGCTTTATTACACCCCTACAGCCCACCTATTTTTCTTTTGTTCCCTTGCACCTCTGTTTAGTGGTAGGAACCGGAGTAAATTCCCGCTACCTCCACCTATAGGGAAGCCTGTGCTATTGCAAGTGCAATCACCTGTCAGGGGGAGGGCCATTGTTTAGTGCAAGTTGTAACTATAATGAGGACTTTTCATTTACTCCTGGTAGCTAAACTGAGTTTTGCAGTATAGAAGAAAGGTGAGTATACCCTGAAGGGGAGGCCTGTGTTAAAGTAAACCTGCCACCTTACCTGGCCATAGCACAGGTTCTCTTTATTTAAGGAATATTATGGCAATGCTGCATAAGACATGAAATGATTTCCAGTATCAAGATGGGGATTTGTCCAATAGCTGGTGGTTACACTCACAGATCATACAGTAGCTACCAAGCATAACCACTATGTGGCGCCACTCACTGGAGACTGTAGAGACAGCTGGTGCAGGATGGGGAAGGGAGTCCAGTGAATAGGTTCCATCGGCCAGCTGCATACCGACACGTCGCTCGCCTTACCGGAATCAACCATCAGGTCGTTGACGCTGCTGCAGCTCGTCTCCAGTCTGAAACATAGAAAAGACAAACTTGTAGTGCAATATTTTATAACAAAGCCACTTAAATATCAGCAGTCACATACTGCCCCTGGTGGAGGTTTATATTCCTACATGCTAAAACCTGTGTACAAGGCAGAAACGAGTAACAAAAAACCTGCAATATATAAATTAATTTTATTTTATTAAAATACTAAAAGCACCAGGAATGCCACGGATCCACACAAGCTGTCTTACCAATGAACACAGAAATGACTGAATCATCCTCTTCTTGTCTGTAGAAACGCCGGTGAGCTCTATAGAAATACATGGAGTCGGCCGCCATTTATACCACTAATCCCCCAACAGAGATTAGGGGCAATGCTGTTGATCCTCCCATTACCCAAGCTGACACCTGTCTCAGACTTATGGTGTCAATAAAACATCTGAATGCCATTACCTTATACTGATTACTAAATCTGAAAACATACAGTGTGTGCCTAACATAAAAAAATAATCAAAATATTAAGCACAATAAATAGATGACAGATGGTCATTTAAATGCTCCTAATTAAGCAAAATAGCACTTGATTAGATTTACATAAATATTATAAATTGTTCTGTTAAATATAACATTGCATGAGGTTTGTTTGTTCATCATTGTATGCTGCTTCCCCACCTCTTAGATTGTAAGCTCTTCGGGCAGGGTCCTCTCCTCCTCCTGTGTCACTGTCTGTATCTGTCTGTCATTTGCAACCCCTATTTAATGTACAGCGCTGCATAATATGTTGGCGCTATATAAATAAAAGCGTTGGAAATCAGGGCAGGTAACAGGTTAGCATTGTTCTTAGCTCTCTCTAAAGACTACAATACACAGCCACCTCTAATGTTATAGTAAAGGGGAGATGTTCTGTAGATATAACACACTTCCTGTCCTGCAGTCACAATGCTGCGCTTCCATTGTTACTATTTGATTAACCTTTTTCTTATAAAGCACAAACATATAAAGGCGCACTGTACAAAAAAAAGAGGTTGCAGATGACAAATTAAGTACAACCAATGACACAGGAGGAGAAGGGGACCCTGCCCAAAAGAGCTTACAATCTAGGAGGTGGGGGAAGTATCATACAATAGGAGGGGGATATGTAAATATAAAAGTTGCAGTCAGGTTCTTTTTGCTTTGGTTTGAAAGGTGCCATGAATTCTGTAAGTTTAAGTGTGGACTGAAAATCTCCAATTAATAAAAGATTCACACATGTGAATAATGTACACATGATCTAGAAATCCTCTTTATTATTATGGCTCTGAAGATCTAGGTCAGTGTGCAAACAAAAAAAAATCCAACCCCCCCACCTTCCTTCCTATGGAGCTGCACAGCACCAGGGGGGGTAAGGCAGGTTACACGTCCACAAAGACGGGGTCAGAGCACATCGCCGGCTGAGCGCTAATTGATTTGTTGGCTTCTTTCACCCAATCAAAAACTCTTCCTGATTCCATCAGGTCTGTTTAATGAAGCACAGGATGGAAAATCGCAGCAGGGAAATGAGCCTTTAATTAAGCAGCAAAAATCACTGCTATCTATTAAACCGACCTCTGCTGGAGACGCATTGCGGAGGCCACAGACAAAAAGGGGCCACATTGTACAGGAAGAAATTCCCATTCATTGCAAGGTGATATAATTCCATCATATGAGGGGGAATGAAGAGGGGAGTGTTTTTGATTCGGAATAACAGAAAACGTCCTTTTAATAAAAAAAAAATGTAGAGCAGATAACATTTAGGATCTCTTCATATGTGATGGCTACATTGGGCCTGATTTATTAAAGCTCTCCAAGTCTGCAGAGGATACAAATAGCAAAATACTTTGACGAAATCCATTCCAGGTTTGCTGGATCACCCAGCTTCATTGATGAAAGTATATCCTCTCCAGCCCTGGTGAGCTTGAATAAATCAGGCCCATTGTGTGCTACACGTGTTGCCTTCAGCCAGCTCACTCGTTTAACTCAGCAACTCAACGCGATAAACCTAAACCCCTGCACCATGTTAGCAGACACAACATACAACCAAGCTGAGCAAAGCTTCGCAGGGTGTTGTGGTGACGCAGCACAAGTGCATCAACCCCTTTCTCTCAAATTGGATAGTGGTAAAGTCCGGCCCTAAAAAAGTTATACGTATGCTTTTAGGTTATGCCTGTAGCATGAGCATCCCAAGTGACAAAAAGCATTGGTGGTTAAAGACAACATATACATGGGGCGCGGTGTACATTGTGCATAATGGAGGGCAGCATTCACTTTCTCTTATAAAAGACCCCTCCCCCCCTTAAATGTAGCATGAAGTAAGAAAAGATTAGAACCCCCTGTCCAGTTTTTATTGCCGTCTGTGACCCAGCTGAGGAGATTAGTCCTCTATATTTATCACAGAAACTGATAGGTAATTCAAAAATGGTAAAGCAGTCTATAGAATAGCAAAAGATGGGAAATCGTGTAATGAGGACACCTCGTACTCTGTCATTGTTTACTTCACTTCCTATTGTATCCCTGGAACAGGAAGTAAAGAGATATCTCCCCATCAGGCACAAAATGGCCGTTTCACCCTTCTCTACTCTTCTCTAAACCAAGGGGCAAACGTGGCCATACACTTTGTTATTATGAAAGGGATGTGCAATGGGAAACAATTTATTCATCATTGATATCATATCGAATATATCAGTGGTTAGCACTCCGGCCTTTGCAGTGCTAGGTCCCAGCACACTATCTGCATAGAGTTTGCAGGTTCTCCCCGTGTTTGTGTGGGTTTCCTCCGGGTACTCAGGATTCCTCCCACATTCTGAAAGCATGCAGTTAGGGTAGTTGGCTCCCTCCAAACAATGACCTTAGACTGTGGTAATGACATATGACTATGGTAAGGACATTTAATTGTGAGCTCCCTTAAAGGACAACTACTGACATGAGTATGGACTCTGTACAGCGCTGCATAATATGTCAGCACTATATAAATAGTAGTGGCTTACAGGTGTTGAAATAGATAGAAAAATAAGGGAGGATCTGCATTTTATGATCCTTATTATTTGGATGATATTAGTCGCAATAACCGATGTGTGTGTGGCCACGGTGGGATAGCCATCTTGTATTGATGAATTCTTTTGTGATGTGATGTGGTCATTTATGATTGGATTTTCCCAGGGCTGCTCCACATTTCTATGTTTTTTCCCCTCTCACAAAGTGCAAATGACCTGCGGTCGCAGTATCTGTGTATCTGCACTCCCTGGACATGATGATAGCCGCAGTAAATTGCATATTGCATGCGTCCCCGAGTAGAACACCACGTTATCTGTTGTCTGGTGTCAAAGGTTACATGGTGTGCCAGTCTGTTGGGGCTACATGTGTCTGCTCAGTGTGAATCTCTCTGCACATCCATTGATCTGCCCCCTCCCATCCCGCCACATCCCTGTCCTTCGCATCCTCCCTTGCAGGAGTATAACCATGACAACAGCTCCGCCAATCGCAGCCCTGCGTTTCCTGCACGTTACAAATACCTTCACAGCTAAGGTACCGAGGATGCAGTAACCCCCCCAGTGCCGGATTGGTTGCTGATTAAACATTCGCTGCACATCCAGCCACCGCTGAGCGCATGAGCCCAATCACAGACATGCAAATTGCCTATTTGTCTGACTTTTCCTGGCCAAGACATTGCACATTCTGGTTTTCAGAATATAAATGCGGCTGCCCATTAGAGAAAGACGATCTAATCGGAGCAATACATCACCCCAAGGAAAGTTTGTTTTTTATATTTCCATTGTGGGGGCGCAAGTAGCGAGACCTCAATGATTGGGGTGATTGATGGGAAAGCAAGGATTTATTTTCTGCAGCAGCAAAATTCTTCCTGAAATCTGATTGGTTGCTTTGAGTTTACTACCAGGAGATTAAATGTCTATGGAGGCACCTTATCAACAGTCACACCATTGGGATTTTGTACCATTGCCATTACTTTCAAAGTTAGGCCATGGGGGTGGGGGGTGGGGGGGGGGGTGTAAAAATTATAAATGTGTCTATTGGGTATTACACCCCTGCCGCTATTCTAAAAGGGGCAGCACAAGGAAATTAAAAAGAACACTAAGTCCTATCAAGAGGCAATGTCTGCTTATCTGCTCTGCGCTGCCCTCCCTTGGTCACTATTGGAAATGAAGATATCAAATGAAAGAAAAAAAATCAATATAAAAAGAATAAATTGTATTATTGTTAACCTGGTTGGTTTCCTGGAGGTTAACCATCATTTTTAAGATTGCAATTCCTGGTTTATTCTAGGCACTGACTGACAGATCTTTGGTAGATTTACCACACTTATTGAGTTGAATTAAAAACCTGGTTTGACAATTAAAGAGGTAGTATCAGGATACAACTTCAATCCACTTATGGTTAATGGAGTTACACTAATTCTCAAATGTTTCTGTTTGCTTTTATGTGAATGGGACTTTTCAGTTAGGGTAGATGGTGGGGTAATGGGTACCAGGAGGCTCCCTGTGGTTGGCACCCTGTCAGCCATTCGGAGACCCCCATGGCCGCGCTCTCCTAATGAACCAGCAGTTCAAAAATGTACACCTAATAGCAGTGAGTGGTACAGAACTGCTCACTAGTGCCCCATTCATTCCCTATAGGGGGGGGCCAGGGGTGAGATGCCACATGTAGCACCCCAACCATGGATGTGATTTAATGGGTGAGATTTAGCATACCACAGTACCACAACTTCACTTTCCATCTTAACCCTTAATATGTCTTAAAATATACCAAAGTATCTGTTTTGGCTACAACTACTCCCTAAATAAAAGTATCTATGGTTTCTTATCCACAAAAATTAGAAAAAGCGGAACATGGTGTCAGGATCACCTAAGGAAACTACGTATTTGATTAATGTTCTAGAAAAGCTGGTGGAATGGTCAGAACTTTACATTTTTCTGATACGGCAGTACAACTTGGTTTGTAAAATTGTGTATGTGAAGACCTTGTCTAACCCAGTCATCACAAGCTTTTCCCAATCTTCGGTGACTTACATAGTGACCATTACCTGGGAGGGGCCCGAGATGGCTGCTGGGCTGGGTCTGCAGGGGCGTTGCTCCGGGCCCCATCCTGGCACCCACACACACAGCTCCCCAGAGCCTGCAGAGGAAAAACTTCTTCAGAGCTGCTGAAAGCCGGGTTATCCAGAGAGTTGATGGAGGCCGAGGTGGTTAGCCACGTCTGAGAAGGGCACCAGAAATGAGTAGGGACGTCATCCAACCGGCTGAATCTCCTGTAGCTGAGAACAGACAACATGTTATTGCCAAATTAGTAATCTTCTTTGTCCATCCAACAAAAAGCAAAAGGGTGATTTAACCCCCATTAAACGGCCCCATTAAATGCCATCAACAAGCTCATACGTAGGTGTTTCATTGCTGTGTTAGGGCAGTTGGTTCATGACATACGTGACCCTATGGGACAATGCAGCACAATGCCCGGGGTATAGGTTGCAGAGTCACTACTGTTGGGATGCAATGCATTGCAGTTGGCCAGGTGCAGTGACTTTTTTTGCACATGTGTTCCTGCATTACACAAGTTTGTCCCTAAGTCGGCCCTAACCCTTATATCATAATGACATGTCAGAATTACACAGTGCTTAGAGGACTATGCAGCCCACCCAAAGCTGAAGTATGAGGATTTATAGATGATCATGGGTTAAAAAGGAACTGATCGCTGGAAGCTGTGCAAGCTAAAAGTCTTCCTGCAACCCTTACCATGCCTTGTCCAGCACTGTGTCTGTGTTGGGCGCCATCTTGGTAGAGGCAGGGATTTGCTTCCCTATGTCAGAGCCTCCAGCAAAGAGAACAGTGAGCAGCACAGCATTGACATTACAAAATCAGACCCTAAATTTGCTTGGAGGCAGAAGTGCCTGAGATCTCACACTGCGGCTATAAGGTGGAAAATTCCTAGCTTCATCCATAATGGATTAGGGTAATTCTAGGAAGCTTGTTATCTGGGAAAAATGATCGGAACGGCACAATCTTGCACATTGGATGTGTATTTGGATGTCTGAATGATTCATTACCATTAGTTGGTCAGGAGAATAATTGCGAATCAATCTATTTGTGCCATTGTAGCAGCATAACAGCCATGTTGATATACCGAGGTCACCAAAGACAGCCATGCCTTTCCTCCAAGGAGTTAATAATAAGCCCAGAAAATGGTGACAAGCAGCAGCTACAATTATAATTCCTTGTCTGCAGCCTGGAAAGTTCACGCTAAAAAGGGAATTTTTTATGACATTGTAATGTGCAGCTTCCAGAAAGCTTTTAACTACTTGCAGTACCACGGTAACCATAGCAACACGTAGCCTGGACAGGCCCGCTGCTGTCTGCTAATGCATACGGAGGATCCAGAACCACCAGCAGGGGGCGATCAGGGATCAGGAGATTTCCTCCAGCAGGTGACTGGAATACAAAATGCAGCCTGGCCCAGCAAATGGAAAGACTGATGGGTGGGAGATGTCGCTCATAGCAACCGTGGCCCGACAGACACTAGAACAGCTGGTTGCTATGAGTATGACCACACAGCATTCTACAATTTATATTCAAAAATACATTAAGGTGTGCCCAGCTTTCAGGTGCAAGGTCCATGCTGGGCTTTTGCAAGAATTTACCTCTGTAGCATTAAAAAATTGTGCAGCATATATTATTATAATTTTTTAGTTTTTATATAGCGCTGACATATTATGCAGTGCTGTACAAAGTCCATAGTCATGTCACTAGCTGTCCTTCAAAGGGGCTTACAATCTAATGTCTTTATCATAGTCATATGTTATTATTACAGGCTAAGGACAATTTGAGTAGAAGCCAATTAACCTAACTGCATGATTTTGGAATGGAGGAGGAAAATGTAGTACCTGAAGCAAACACGGGGAGAACCTGCAAACTCCATGCAGATAGTGTCCTGGCTGAGATTTGAACTTTGGACCCAGCGCTGCAAAGGCTGCTGCTCATGCAATATAAATTTGCTTTATTTTTAGCTATTTGATTGTTATTTTGAAATCTCATTGGATGCTGCTGAAAACTATTTGTTGTGTAAGCTTTGTAAACTGAGCCCAAACCAGGATTTTGCTGGCTGTTTATATAGCGCCAACATAATATGCAGCCCTGATCACATACCCTCTCCCAGCTTTTAAGATAGCGAACTTTCGAAAGTTTGCTAACATAAAAGCTGGGAGAGGGTATGTGATCAGCGCTGCATATTATGTTGGCGCTATATAAATCCTGTTTATTAATAATAATAATAATAATATTAATAATGGGATATCAAGAGTATAAAAAGGTCAATATATTTAGAAAATCTGCGCTGACTCTCAGGCTGATGTCCACTTTTTTCTCTCCATGATTACTAACCTAAGCATAGCTTTCCAGCTCCCTGCACCCCCTGCCATTCTGTCAAATGGAACCCTGATGAAGGCAAATTCCGAGCTTTCCCTACCCTATAACTGGCCAGTGTTGGAGCGATGCAGCCTTGGGAAGCCAGTGTCCTCTGTGTCCCCTTCTGTGGCCAGATCCCTTCCTCTGACCTTTGCTTCAATAGTGGACTCAGGAGGTCAGAACCCCTATTTATTGTACAGCGCTGCGTAATATGTAGGCGCTATAAAAAACCCTGTTTATTAATAATAATAACCAACGCATGTCGGGAGACACAACAACCTGATACATTCAGGAGAGACAAAAACCGTCAAGAGGCCAATGGTTGCAGTGCTGGACAAGCCAGAAAGATGAGTATACAATGCGAACTATCGCAGGGATCTTCCAGATTAAAACATTTAGAGACATGACAGGGCCCCTTTACATAATGGGGAGAATATAAAAAAAATTGTTTCTAATGATCTAATATCATATATTAGAATTCTTGCATAAGCTCAGTTGTGATTAGTTCATTATAAGCATATAAGGGGAGCTGATAGGAATAAGAAGTATACATCTGTTGGATGTCTTTATTCTGGAATTGTGACCCGGACGAAGCTTTTGCATAGCATGCGCATTCCATCTGACAGATAAAAGGTAATTTGGTTTTTACAAACAATTCTCCATTTCTTTTATTTACCTGCTTTGTGTCTGAGCCACTTTCTGGTGAAGGATTTGTGTCTGGAACCTGCGGACCAGGATGAAAACAGCCGCCGCGGCGCAGATGATGATGCAGAACACGACGGCACAGGCAATGGCGGCAAGGCGGTGATGAGTCATCCGATAATCGCAGGTGGGGCCCATGTACCAAAAATCTCTGCCGACCGGGCACCTAACAAGATAAAGACAGCTAAATCAGAGCCATAAATGATTGACCGGGGGCAGGGGGTGGGTGAACTAATAAAAAGGCCAATTTATTACAGGTTTATAAGATTGGTCCAAATAGAGCTGAAATCTCAGGTATGGCAGAACCATATGACATTTTTGTTTCATGGAGTCCAGTGGGGGGAGCTGGGAACTCAATAGTGGAGATCCCACCGCCAGAGTCTCACAGAGGCAAATAAATCTGATGAAGAATTTACCAAAAGCCAACATTGCAATATCCAGACTAGGTGGACTGAGCCTGACCTTCAGCAGAACTGAAACCCCAAGATAGCAGGGGAATAGGCTATTTTTTCTGATAATGGCACAGTGTTTGTCACAGCTGCACCATGCTATACTACGTGGTCATTTTAGATTTATAGTGGTCTCAGCTCCACCCACTTGCCTTGGAAATGAACAAGGCAGACAGTAGTTTGAGAAGGTTCTTAAAAGAGAACATAAATCTTCAGCCACCACATCTTATTTTGTTTTATACATAACAATGTAAGGTTTTTTTTTTTCTTTACTTTTACTTTTTTTTAAGTGAATTTTGCCTCGTTTCTTTTCAAGGGACAGGAAGTGATGCCAAAATTTTCCAATAATAAGTACAGGGAGGCGGCTTAAAACTTCACACAATGGGCCTGATTTATTAAAGCTCTGGAAAGAGTACACTTTCATCAGTGAAGCTGGATGATCCAGCAAACCTGCAATGGATCTGGTCCAGGATTCAAAATATTTGCTAACAAATAGAAGAAATCCATTCCGGGTTTGCTGGATCATGCAGCTTCACTGATGAAAGTGTATCCTTTCAGCCTTGGAAAGCTCTAACAAATCAGGCCCATTGTTTTTTTTGCTGTTTGTGACTTTTTGTAATAGTGAAGGAAACTTCATATCCATCAATGCACATGATTTATAAAAAGACGATGAGGGTTCTACTCACTGACACGCGGGCTCCTGGCCTTTGCGATGTATGCAGATGCCGTCATTTTGGCAGAAAGTGCTGTGACAAGGTGACAGACAGAAGGCGCTGAGCTTGCGTTGGGGCATACAGCGGAACCCCCGGGGGCACGAGAACCATTCTGTACAGGGCTCAACCATATCTGTGGAATTGAGAAAGGTCAGTGGATAAGAGGCCTACTCCAGAAGACCATAAAAAATGATTGTCCTTTGAAGAAATTGCTCAAAAAAGAATATCTGCCATGTGTTGCAAATTTGCCCCCTGCCCCACTACATTTATCAAAGCAAATGAAATAACAATTAAAGACCAAGTCTGGACAAAGAACTTTTATACATACGCATCTCTCCTTGTTTTATCCCTGCAAAAAAAATACCACCTGATCTACCAGAAATCCAGCGTGCATGTAACTTCCTGTAGTTAGCTGACAACAGATTTCTCTTGCATTGAATTTCCAAGCAGTGTGGTCATTCTAAGTGAGATTGGCGATCTGTATCTCTATCACTGGATAGCTGGCAACTCAAGCATTATTGTTCTGTACTTGTGCTGAAACTTCTAAAAAATATTATGATATTTTTGTGTTTTTTTATATATTTATATCTTCAAAGATTTAAATTTAATGTCAGACTGTCATATTTTTAGTCCCGTACACAATAATAAATACAATATTAGTGGGGAATGGTAGTAGGGGGTCTTTTGTTGACAATAGAATAAAGACTAAAAAACAATTAATTAGACACAATTGCCGCTCCATCTTTTGGCAGAAGACATTCCAAACCAAGATAGTTATTTAATGACGTGAAAGTGTTGCTGAGCATTTACTTAAGAGACATAAAATGTGTCTGCTGTGAAATGGATTTCATTTAGCGAAATGCGGCAGACAAGCTTTTATGGAGGAAGCAGAGTGAGAGGAGGACAGGTCAGGGGGGTCAGATCTCTACAGAATAATATCTACTGATTATAGGAAAAGACCGCTCAGTGGCCCTTGTGTCACCACACAACAGGACAATGCTTACATATTATTATTATTATTATTATTATTATTATTAATAAACAGGATTTATATAGCGCCAACATATTACGCAGCGCTGTACATTAAATAGGGGTTGCAAATGACAGACAGATATTATTATTATTATTATTAATAAACAGGATTTATATAGCGCCAACATATTACGCAGCGCTGTACATTAAATAGGGGTTGCAAATGACAGACAGATAGAGACAGTGACAGAGCAGGCGGAGAGGACCCTGCCCAGAAGAGCTTACAATCTAAGATCCTGCAGAATTTCTTTGTATAAGACCATAGGCCTCTCCTCAGTCTCCTCACCTGCCAGGGAAGCGTTGCGGATTGTGGAGAGGAGGGTGTAATCCGAGGGGGCGAAAGCCTCAAACACTGACGTTGGGTTGGCAAGTACCAGTTCCTGTTCCATGGACATCGGGCTCCCTGCACGCACGTTGAACTGCACTTTGTATTCCAGGGCAGTGCCAGACAGCCTAAAACAACAAGCAAACAAGCTAGTGCCAGAGCTGGATAAAAGGCAAAGGTTTAATTAGCAACTCCGGGGTAACAAATAAACTCATCAGGCTACTTAGTGTTTGTTTGGAAACATTATAATTGTGTTTAAATAAATAAAGTCATCAGAGTTTTTTTTTTTACTTTTTCAAATCAACAAGTTCTTTACAGCAAATCTAAAGAACTGCAAGCTCATGTCAGGTCAGTCTCTGCTATGCACCTTTCCTAGCTAAGAATTATGGAAGATGGGGCTTGGAACCAGGGAACACCACGGCCTAAAGAGGAGAATAAAGGCCTTTGAAAATTGCCAACAGTCTTGTTGATTTAGAGCAGTGTTCTCAAACAGGGTTCCACGAATCCCTATGGTTCCTCCAGAAGTTGCTAGGGGTTCCTTGAGCAATGAGCAATTTGTCCCTCAGTTTAAATGACACCAATGATCTTTTTGACTATCTGTAAGGGTGACATTCTTCCCAATGACCACCACACTATGTACTGTGGATATAGTAATTATAGAATGGGTTCTCTAAGACCTGAAATTTATTTCAAGGGTTCCCCCATGTTAAAAAGGTTAGAAATGGCTGATTTGGACTACAAAAGTCCAACTCCAGTTCTGGAGAGCCACATCATTTTCTGACTCTTTGTAAAGCACCTTACTAAATTTACTGCTACCTTGATGCTTTACAATATGGCCGGCCCCTTGCTTTCACATACTCAAGCTGTGTGTCCAATCTCTTCTATCAATCAGCTAGCGCCCTCAGGTGCAATACAACATGGAGTCCTATCCATGCAGTGATATCGTATGTTTAACCATCTGTGGCTCACATATGTTATATTACATCAGCCAAGGACAAAGTCTTAAACATTTCATATAATCCAATGTGCTTTCCGCTAACATCCACATGACACAGATGTGGCTATTGCACTTACGTCACATTTATTACGTCCGCTCTGTCAAATCCAGCAGTATACTTGTAAACAGAAGTCACCTGCAGGAAGACAGGAACCTGATTAGTTGATTAATATTTGGCTGGTTGGAGGATACGGATGATTTGATGCCCAATAAAGTCACTGACCTCTTTGCTGAAATGTTTTTTGCAGGGTTCAAGATCATTGCACATTGCCGATTGTTGTACATTCACTTTGTAAGTCACACTGATTGTTGGCACTGGAGAAAAGAATAGGAAAGAATGTTACTCACAGGAAATATATATACAGAGAAGGTTCTACTGAATACTACATATATATGAATTTGTGGGATTTGTGCTGAAATCAATACAAAATAATTTGGGGGGGGGGGTGAACATCAAAAAGTGGAGTCCCACCTGATGTTTGATTAATCTAAAAAAACAATGTTAAACAGAAAATTGTATCAGTGCACCCTAAGCCTGATGGGTGGGTGGGTCAAGGGTGCAGAACAGACAACCCAGTGGGTTTCTGTTCTGCATCCTTGATCACCTAGCAAACCATACCACCAACCCCTTACCTGGTGCTAGTTTTCCCTAGGGACAAGCATGTGCCCCCTAAACAACTGATATTCTTTTTTCTTTCTATTCAGGTTGAGGGTCACCAGATCCACAAAACCTTACCCCCCCACCATGGCCAGTTTGTAAGTAGGTCAAATCTGGATCCACACCTTCTCCAATTTACAGAATGTCAAGGGATCAGGGGGCTGTAATGCTGTGTATTTGAGGCCCCCAGTATTTTCCCAGGGTCCTATTTTGTCCAAAACTGACCCTGCCTCCCATGTGGTCAAGACCAACATGATCACAGTCCAATTCCACCCCCCACACATACACCTGGTTGCTTTTGATCAGTACAGGATCGGGATTGTACATAGAAGTGTTGTTTTACAGAGCTGCTCTTCTACACTGCACAGCCCTGTCTGGCAGGAGCTCTGATTTATCTCTGCTGCAGTTTAGTGAGGGCTCATGAGGTTGGGCGTTCTTTGTAAACTCGAGCGTTTCCATTCTAACAACAGCTGCTTCGAAACAAAAACAGCGTTTCACAAGAAAAAGCTATGAGATCTGTTTTGCCCGCTGTTTGAAGGCAACTCAATAGGACACGATGCACAGAAACACATAGCAACGCAAAGCAGGTCAATTGCAGCCTGGTATGTGCCCTACTCAATTAAATTAGTGGGATTTGGGATGTGTTTAATGTGCATTACAAACACATGGTAAATGTAGGAAAGCCTACATAAGACCTAATGCTTCCAGGTCATGTCCCACATAATGACCAGACAGTGAACGGAGAAACAGAGCCGCAATGAGCTCATCTTTCTGCTCCTATCAGCATGCTCCTTTCACTGCAGTGCAACTGAATGGCTCTTTGTGCTGCTTCTTCCATCTCCATTCTGAATTTCAGCTAGGTTGTTATCATGTGAAATGCAAAAGTCAATGAGCCATATTTAATAAAGCTCTCCAAGGCACGAGAGGATACACTTTCATCAGCAAAGCTGGGTGATCCGGCAAACCTGAAATGGATGTGGTCCAGGATTCAAAACATTTGCTAGCAAATAGCAAATGATTTTATGAAATCCATTCCAGGTTTGCTGGATCACCCAGCTTCACTAATGATAATGTATCAAGCCTTGGAGAGCTTTCATAAATCTGTCTAAATGGATCAAAATGACACCCAACCAACTAACATATAAAGAAAGAGAGCTCTGCAATGATAACCCACCTTTTTATGCCTGTCCTTGCCCCCTGTTCCAAACTCTACAACATTTACATGGGGTTATTTTAGAAAGGAAGCCAAGCAATCTGTCAGTATCCCCTGCAAGGCAATCTACTAACCTAGCAATATACAACAGACAATACTCTCCCATCACTTTTTGCATTTTATTTAGAACCTCTGGTTCTAAGCAGGACTTATTCGGGGTACAGTTACACTTGTGCTTCTTGTTTTACTGTGCTTTATTTTTGGGAACACCCTGTTCTTTAAAAAATTGTGCTGAAGTCTAAATAAATAATGCCCAAAAGAATCTTGGAAGGATCAGAATAAGAATGGTTATCATCTCTGGGTTCTTGTCAGGGTCACACCATTAAATACCAATAATTGGGCTATAGACAGAGCTGGTAGAACAAATCTCCATCTGGCTTTTCAAACTTACAAAAGTAGGACCTTCTACTAAAATGGAAGATCTGTTTACACTCAACATACAGTGTTAACCTTATCCCTATCTTCCACCCTTTAAGCCTGATTCATTAAAGCTCTCCAAGACTAGAGAGGATATACTTTTATCAATTAAGCTTCCATACCTGAAATGGATCTGGTTCAGGATTCAAAACTTTTGCTAGCAAATAGTAAATGACTTTGAAGAAGACCATTCCAGGTTTGCTGGATCACCCAGCTTCACTGATAAAAGTGTATCCTTTCCAGTCTTGAAGAGCTTTAATAATTCAGTCACATAGTGTGTAGGTGGAGATGGCTACCCGAGATTCCTGGGTAATGGAGAGCAGCTGAGATCTCTAAAGAATACGCTCATTCAATTGACTGGGTTGTCTTCCAGATTTCGTCACCTCTGTTTTCCAAACAAATCTACTTGGAAGGACAGTCTGGTCATGCCCAGTGATGCAGAAGATGGAGTAAAGTAAGCATAATTCTATTTTTTTTCGTTTTGGGAAATTTTCAGGAATCACATGGAGCCCCGAGAGTGTAGGGGTGTCTTGCTTTTTATTGGAAAGCCTACTTTAGGCAGGGAGGTCTCCTGAAGTCAAAAAACTCTGCCTACATCTGGTACCTATTAGGTTAAAGATTCCTTCACTAGCTAGTATATACAAGATTTGGAAGGTTGCATGTACGATATTTAAAAATTGCAGAAGTTTCCTACCTTTTACCAAGCGAAAGTGTTCTTTTCCTGACAGATGGATTGTTTTATTCAATGTATACTTTAAACTAGTGTTTCTCAACCAGTGATCCGTGGAACCCTAGGATTTCTTCAGAGGTTGCCAGGGGTTCAATGAGCAATTTGTGACTCTTATAAATAACTATTGAAGGGTTCCCCAAAGATGTGAACGTTCTTTCAAGGGGTTCCCCCATATTAAAGGTTGAGAAATACGGCTTCATACTATTTTTAGATGATGAATTTTGCATGATGGAAAAATCACTTCTGCTTTATCATAAATGACTGATACTGTCTCAAGTCTTTGCAGCAATTTCTCAAACCCTACAATTTCAAAACCTGTCTTGATATCTCTATAAATTGTTTTTTGAAAAGGTCAGTAAACAATAGCAGCTGCTGAACTACTTTTGGAAATATCTCTTTTGACAAATGAAAACTGCCAACAGGCAAAGAAATGGTTTTAATCCATAGAGAGGAAATTTCACAACTCACCTTTAAAGACCGGTGGTTGCTCATCTACGATGAAGATTCTGTCTCTCCCGGAGGGTGAAGACATCATCTCACTAAGTGTCTGGGGGGTAAAGGTGCTGGACTGTGGGGAAGTCACTGATTTCGTTGAGCTAGGAGACCGATAATTTTTCACTGTAGTAGCATGGGTTTGATGTGGTCCCCCAAAAGGAAATCTTGATGTAGAATGATATGTTTCCACATCCACAGCTGGTGTTGTTCTAGAATGTTGTACGCCATTTTGAGTGTAGACATCGTATCCACCAGTTTTTATTGGGGCAGAACCTTCTATTCTATGCTCAGTAACATTTCTATCTTTTGTAAATGGTGTCCTTTCAGTTGGGGTGTATATGTCCATAACTTCATCCCGTGTAGTTTGCATGCTGGCTTCTACCTTGGCATTCATGGTCAACTCTGGCCCAGTCCGTGTGGTTGGCTGAAGATATGTAGCTGTTCCGGCATTTGATTGTGTAGTTTGTATTAGCCCTTTGTTAGATGTAGATACATCAGAAGGTACAGATGGTGTAAATGTTGACTTAGAGGTTGATTCTGATTTGTTGGTTGGTCCAGTCTCAAACTGTAGGTCTGGTTCTGTTTTATCCCAACTGTGGATTGTGATTTTTGCTTGTGTGGACGATTCTATTTTGGTTGGTTCTTTTTCTGTGTCATGTTCTGCCATATGCCTTGTAATTGGCTCTGTGTTTGTGAAATCTAATAAATGCTCAGTAGTAGATTGTAACTGTGTGGTTGTTTCTGCCCTCCTAGTTGTGGTTGGTTCCATGTGTGTAGTTGATTCTGTATGAGTATGTAAAGGTGCCTTGGTTTGTTTTTGGGTATCAGTTTCATCTATGACCCATTCTGGTTTTATGGTGGGATGAGTCTTGCTCACTGTTGTTGTTTTCTGTTTTGTAGTAGAATCTCTCCTAGATTCTGGTTCATTTTGTGATGTGGAGTCAGTCCTACTGTTTGTGATTGGTTCTGTCTGAAAGTCAACTTTTGTCCCACCCTGTAGTATTGGTTCTGTTTTATTAATTGATTCACTGGTGACATTCATAACTATCTCTGGCACTGTAATGATCTCTGCCTGTGTGGATGATTTTATGTGTGTGTTTGTCTCTGTGTAATTATTGAGTTCTATGGGGCTCTTTGAGGCCGGTCTTGTCTGATCAGTAGATTCCAAAGAATTGTCTGTGATTGGCTCTGTATTGGTGGAGAATTCTATTCCCTTCTGTGTACCTAAATTTTGAGCATTTTCTTTGGAGTGGCTATCAGTAAATGATTCTGGTTGAGTTTTATTAGCATATACAAATGTTTCGGAGTTTGGCAGATTCTTTCCGGTTGCTTCTGAGTGGGACTGTGTAGTCAATGAAGGCATTGACACAGTAATGGGTATCAGTGGGCTTTTTGTAGTTAAGAATGGAGGTTTCTGTGTGGACATCACTGACCAGACCCTTGTAAAAAAATTCTGCTCTGTAGACAGCTCTGGTTGAACCTGTGTACCTAAATGTGGCAGTGTTTGGGTGATTACCTTAGGATGTGCTTGGGTGGATACTTCTGATGTGCTTAGTTCATGTAGACCAGGAAAAGTTAGATTTGGTTGGCTCCTGAAGGTTTGTTGATCCTGCGTGGATGTGGTTAGCTCCTCTTGAGATGAATGAGTGCCTGATTGGTTCTTTGTGATCCTCTCATCCATAGTGGGTGGGTTGGGATCCAACTGAGGCTCTTTGGTAACATCTAATGGAGGGTGTGTTGTTACATTGAATTGTGTTGTTTGTGTCAAGTTGTACCTTGTGTGTGATTCTGAATGTCTGTATATGGCTGGTTTGGTGTGTAGGCTGGGGTATGCTTCAGATTGACTACTTTGTTCCACACTGTTTAACTTATGAACTACAGTTTGAACGTCTGTTACAGAAGTTGGTAAACTTGTTGTGGGCTCTTGGGGCTGCATTGATATTTCAGACTGGCTATCTAAGAGCTTTTGGGTAGTTGAAGGAGCTGTTCCAGACATTTCTGAAAGTCCTTCTACTCGTACGGACCCTGTCTGGTTCCCCTGTAGAGCTCCCATATAGGAGTGACTTGGTAGCCTGGTACTGAAATTTGTATCATTTTGTATGGAAATTTGCCTCTGGGTAGAAGTTACCAAATCTGTATGGTGTGAGTTAGACTCGCTCGGTTGTGTTGTTAAATCTGCCGCGGTATTTAGGTGTCCCAGAGTCTGGGAAACATGATACCTTTGTAAATGGTGATCTGATCGGTGTTTATGGTGGCTATGTGAGTGTGGCTGGGTGTGGTTGTGTGAGTGTTTCTGATGATGCCTGTTTGGTTCTGAAAAGGCTGTCCTATCATAAGGTGCATCTTCATGTTGAGATATTGTGTTGGTTTCAGCTTGGTTCAGAGGTTCTAGAACTTGGTGTCTGTGTTTATGGGAATGTGTCTGATTGTGGTGATTCTGGTGGCCACCTGTCATGCCCCGATGGTCTTTCTTGGTTTGTGTGGCTACCCCTGTCATGCCGCGACTCTGGACTTCTGTTGCCGCTTCTGTGAGTTCATGAGGACGGCCATTTGACTGACTTACATTATCAGTAGTCCTTGCCATCTGGGTGGCCAAAATATCAGTCTGCCCATGTCCAATGACGCTGGTCTGGGTGGTTAATTCTGGATGGAAATTAGCTGTGTCGTCTGGGACAATTCCAGAAGAATCAGTTGAATTTAGCTTTGCATTAGAAAATATATTTCTCTCTGGTATCCTTAAATTTACTTTGGGTTTTAACTCTTTCAAGAATTCTGAATCACGTTCTCCTGGCAAATTTACATTTCTTAAAAGTCCTGCTCTCGAGACATCATTGTGTTGATCAGGTTCAGGCACAGAAGTCACATTTTCAGAGTTCAATAGATGGTTGTGTGTGTTCAGAGAATTCAGTTCATACAACACTGCCTCTTTTCCAGTTGTAAATGTTGCATTAGAAGATTGAGATATATGTTGAAGGCTGTTAGTGAGGAAGCTAGAATTCTGATTTACAAGAGTATTGAGCAGGACTGAGGTGTTACTGGATTTTTCCTTCATCTGCCCACCCATCTGTGTTAATGCCTGCAACGTCACTGGAAATTGTTCAACCCTATCTGGAAGAAATCGGATGGCTTTTTGGCCAGGTTTGGTGGCAGTCCGCTGAGGCACGGAGCTGACTGTCAGCCCTGTTGAGCCAGAAGTAAAATTAGAGTCCTTTAACTGACCTGTTGCTGGTTTTGATGTGGCATTTTTATGATGTATATGGGGAAGGCTTTGATATCTTGCAGAAGAGTTTTTCATTGTAAATTTCGGAACTGTTTTGGCTTTGCTGGGTACAATTTGCCCTTTTCTAACAACTGGCCGCTTTTGAGGAGAAACGCTGAATGAATGGCTCCTGGCAGTGACAGGCATCTTGGTAGAATTTGGCTGAGGCTCATCAAGCGTTGAGTTTCTTTGATGATAATGGAAGGAATTTGTATTACTGGTATTTGCATCTCTTTGCACTGGCTGGACTTTGGCAGGCGTTACCGATACATCTCTCACAAAACTGTGTTGTTTCTTGCCATCTTTAACAGGTGGAGGAAGAGGCACGGCTGTCTTATTTGCTGGTCCACGGGATGCTGGTATTGGTTGACTTAGCGTGGTCTTGGGGGTCACCGCCATGGTGAACTGAGCCCCTAAGGTAGTACTAGCAAATGATTCCTCTGCATCGGTGGTATTGACAGTGAGCTCTAAATGAGGGGGAAGGAGATATTATAGAAATAAAAACTTCAACACAATACAAGGTTTGTTGTTTCTCAGTATTCTAGAACAGCATTTGTTATTTAACAATTATTTTTTTAGAATAATTATAAAAGGGTAAAGGTGGGGCAGCATCCAGAAATCCAGGCAGTGGGATTTGACTGGGGGTGGACCAGACATCTTGCAATTCATAGCATCCATACCAAAAGGTGCTATACGAGTTTAGACATTAATAAGTAAATAATTCTACATCCAATAACATCACCAATCGACTTTTCTACATTTTTACCCAAACACCTATAAGGAGCCAAAATACAGATGCTTCTTTTATTTTTATTTTACTGCATAAGAAAATCCATTTACTGTCAGAGACTCAAATGCTTTTGATCAGCTTCATACCTATGCAGTGCAAGTTAACATGTGGCAATAAGGAACAGCATTCATTTGAATGGGCTGCCGATATGCCTGTGCAGAAGAAATCACATCCGCCTCACTCTTTTTTTGCAGTTCAGGATGTGTAGTGTGTTATTTTCATTGCAAAGCATTTGTGTTGCTTTAGTGTATTATTATGCCATCCCATAATAAATGTAACAAATCCTCATTGCAATAACGTGCACCCTTACAATACATAGGTGTGAACCTGGCCTTGGGTGAGGAGGTTATATCAGTAGAAGCTTTCAAAGAAATATAGGTCACAGAGCAAAACCACCAGCAATCAAATCAATTGGCTAGTTAAGAGCAGTCTTGAAAGCAGTGACCATCAGTGTATGGAAGAATTAATTGCAGATGTTTGTTGAGTAATCCCATGAGTAATAAATTCTGAAACTCTTTTCTTTTATGATTATGTTTAACGATACCTCAGACACATGATTTAATAAAGCATGCCAATCATTATGCTCCCATACCGAAAACAATATTTACTAAAGCACAAAGATAAAGTAGGTAACCTGTGGATCCAAAAATCCAACCTGTGGATGTACAGAACACATGGTCAGTTAGAATGGTGTATGTATACCTATTCACAACACAATGGAGACTGCAGGGACCTTCAAATCCAAGAGGAACATGTAACTTATCAATATCAATTTTATTGAGAGTTTATTTTTCACAGACAGGGATTTCTTGATTCTCACCTGTGCATCTATAATATCTGCAACCACACCAATACATTATTAACTCAAACCCAAATTCCTAGACGTCTGCCCAATATTTTGCTCCATCTCATACACAGAGCAAGGATACAGACAATGGCTACCTAAATGTAACAATACACAATGCTATATTTTCAAATGGTAGATGAAAATGACAAATTAATCAAAAATCAACGAGAAAAAAAGCATTTTCCAATAATAAATACCATATTTGATGGATGGTTATCCAGCATATTGAAATCCATAAGACTTGTGGTGCAATGTTTGATTTAATTGCATATAATGGTAACATTGATCATATTTCAGATTTATTACAGAAAAATTGGATGGCATATCAATGCTTGTAGTTGATCTCAAGAATCTTTTGTGTAATAAGGCCTTTTGTGATTATGATTGTTATATTGCAAAGTGTTTGCCTGTTTTTACATTGTTAGAATGCTACTTTTTATGTGGGTATTTGGCTGATCGTAGTCTATGGACTGGCTATGGACATTTAAGTATTTGTATGTCATGGCAGATCAGTTCCACCTTCCAACAGTAACTTTTCAGCTTTCCAACAAGGACAATACTGAACACAGATGTAACTAGGCATTAAAGTGAACCTGTATTTTCCATATGCAGAGCAAATCAGCAGGTATACTTTAATATTCCCTCGCTGGTGTGATGTCAATGTTGAGGATCGCAGTGTCTGCAGCTACAGAGGTCAGTGAGCAATTGATTCAAAACTTTTTAATATTTGTCCATAGCCTGGCCACAGTTCTCCTTTTAGATGAGATTATCAATCAACCCTTATAATGACACATTTTCAAGGAATTGAAGAACTTTGCATGCATGGCTCATACAAGACAGATAGGAATTACATCAATGTTGTGCCTATAATAAATATAACGCTGTGGAGCGTTAGCAGTTTTCATTCTACATGTGAATATATTACCAACCAGCCCATATGCCTCACACATCTCAAACACGACAATTCTGCTAGAGAAACTGGATTCGAGTTATCTGTGAGGAAAGCCCAAATTAGCCACTGGGTAATAGCCAGATCGCTAAACCCTGCAGATACATAATGGCTGTCAATTATGCTACAGTGGGACAACACACACAGCTTGTGTTAATGAACTGCTGGTATTCTGACAAAGCTCCCGCAGCAGATGGCACATCACGTGGCACTTCCAGGAGTGATGGGAGCCAAGTCTGGTGCCATAGTACCATGAGACAGTTTGGAAAACATTAGCTGCTAGCAGACTAGTTACTCTTAGCGTGGGCTTCAAAGAGATTCTATTATATAGCCCATTTAAAGACAGGGACGCTTTAAAGCTCACCCCATTCCTTGCCACTCCATTGCATTTAAGTCAACTCGTATGTAGGCTCCATGTTGGATTGTGTGAAATGTACACAGGGCTTATCACATGTTAGTGTTTGGCCTTGGCATCTGGCTGCTAGACCTGAGCACAGCATCATCGGAGGAGGTTACCTGCTCGCATACACCCTAAAGTACAAGGTTTTTAGCAGTGGTCTGAATGAGAAAAAAAGAAATGTGATTTTAAATATATTATCTTTTATTTGTGATCTATTAAAGTCAGGATTAGTGATATTTTGTTTTTGCCAGGTAAATTTGAAATATTGCATGTGAATTTCCTACGTATTATTTTCCAATGTATTATGAATTTCCAATGTATTATTCCTACTTGTAGCTAGCAGGGGGAACCTTGAGCTTCTTTTCTTTGGTTTCTTTGTTTTCCCTTCCTACTTTGTTACAAACTGTTGTTCATAGCATTCAATAGCTCAGTTTACACATAAAAGAATAAAAAATGACAACTCCCTTACTGGAGAGGTTAGTCCATGGTACCAAGGAACAGCTTGCCTGAAAAGAGATGGGTACAGCTGTGTTAACTCTAAATAACCCCACAGTTCTTTGGGAATCCTTAACTAACAATGGCCGCTTACATATTCCACCCAGCCAACCAAAATTTGAGTGTGGAAGGATTAGCTCTGCCATGTTGTCAATGCTGTGTCCCCACTGTGGACTTATATCACCACCTATTATCTTATCACCAAAATCTAGACAGAGGGGAAGAAACAACAGAACCATGGCATTTTCCCTTTTTACTACATCCACTTTTTCATAGAAACATTGGGTAGGAAATTTAAGGATTCACTATATGCCAAAAATATTGTAGACGATTGACCATCACACCTGTAAGAGCTTGTTGGACATTCTAATCCAAAATCATGGACATTAATAAGGAGTTTCCAAACTTGCAATAAAACAGCCTCCACTCCTCTGGGTAGACTTTTCACAAGATTTTGGAGTGTTAAAGTAAATGTATTGTCAATTAGGCAAAAGATCATTAGTGAGGTCAGATAATGATGTTGGCTGAGCTGACTTGGTGTTCCATTTCCAACCCAGTGGGGTTAAGGTTGGGATACCAAAGTTTCTCCACACTGAACTTATCAAACAACGTCTTTTTGGAACAGAGGAACAATCATGATGTAACAAAAAGTAGCCCTTCCCAAATATAATAGGCCTGATTTATTAAAGCTCTCCAAGACTGAAGAGGATCGACTATCATGGGAGAACCTGGGTGTTCCAGCAAACCCTGAATAGATCTAGTCCAAGAATAACAAATGTTTTTTTAGTAAATACATTCTTGGTTTATTGGATCACCCAGGTTTTTCCTTGATAGTCTATCTTCTTTAGTCATGGAGAGCTTTAATAAATCAGACCCATTGCACTGGAATATTAAGCAACATTCCACAATTCATCTGCACCCCTATTTCATGTACAGCGCTTTGTAATATGTTGGTGCTATATAAATCCTGTTTAATAAAAATAATAAGATCAAAATGAAGTGAAAGTGCAACAGAAAATTCGTTACCACACATAAGTCTGTAAACTAATAAAAGTAAATGTATCACTACAGCAGATTTGTAAGAATATATCCGCAATATATTTTCAGCAATGCAGTAAAACGTCATCTCGAGGTTTGTCATTACAGTGAATTACTAAAGATTATTTGTAGTTTACAACCAGCCTAAAGAATTTGCTGCAAGAGGGAAAAAGCTGTTATTTTTTGTGACCTGGGGCAGCCAGACAGGAAACATGGAGTCATATCCACAGCTCAGCCTTACAGGACACGGGAGGACACAGTAATTGACTCGCTATTTTTCATTTTTTTCTGAATCTGACAGCTCTTATGAGTCGCCTCCAGCCTTGGCTGTTTCAGTATTTAGTGACCTTTAAAAAGAAAACAGATTGGGCTACCGAACAGGGCGCAGATTGGGAAAGTGTGGCGTACAGATGCAATGTGCTAATGAAAAACAAAACATATTCTTTGGGACATATTTATGAAGAAGTGTCAGTCTGGTAACAGATCAACAATTCTTAGTTACTCGGAGAAATCTAATCCCACCAGATTTATAGCAGGGTGATCAGTTTTTGAATCAGTGCTTTGATTGCTTTACGGTATATAGCTGAAGCAGTCATCAGAAACTCCAATATTTGATTGGCATAACTGATCCCTGTTCTGGAAGGGGTGCACGTGGCCAATTCAAATGTTTCAAAAGTGGGCACTGAAAGTCATTGTAGTTAATGGCTTCACCACTTTTGAACTCTATCTGGTAATCTGTATAGTGGCACTTTGCCGGCACCAGTATGGTGCTGGTCGATGGTAAGATTGCTTGGTCACGTCAGAAATATTTACGAAGAACAATATTTTTGCAGAAATGCTTGGTGGCTCAGTGGTTAGCACTGTGGCTTTTGCAACGGTAGGTTGCAGGTTTGATTCTCAGCTAGGACACTATCTGCATGGAGTTTGCAGGTTCTCCCCGTGTTTGGATGGGTTTCCTCCCAAATTCCAAAAACATACAGTTGGGGTTATTTGGCTTCCCCTCAAATTGAACTTAGACTGTATTAATGACATATGACTATGGTAGGGACAATAGATTGTGGGCTCCTTTGGGGGATAGTTAGTGACATGACTATGGACTTTGTACAGTGCTAAGTAATATGGTGGTGCTATATAAATACTGTGTAATATTAAAATCCCTAGTCACCAGATGGAACCCTAATGTTCCCTACGCACATGGTACAGTAGGGCGCCTACATATTACAAAGCATTGCCATCGATTTTGAATGGCACTACAAAGCACCTGTCTTCCGGTATTCCATATTACACAGATGTGGATGCATGGTGCGTTGTGGTGCGCTTCATTGGTAACATGTTGTGCATGCCTTGAGGTTGGTAAAGGAGATGAAAATTTAGTTACTAAAGGGAGACATGAAATGTTTGAAAAACAGATAGTTGAAAATATTATATAAACAGTTTATATTAAAATGTATAAATAAAATGTATAAATTAAAAAAATAAAATACATTTGTACCTATTGCAGTTGTTTGAAATGAAAGTGTGCTGCAGGATCGGGCCAACTTGGTCTTAGCCTGTCGGTGGCTCAGAAGACGAGTGACAAAGAACTTGGCAACATTGTCCCTTTTCACACAAATGCGTGGGGAATTTTAAGAGTTGGCACATGTATACTCTAAGCCTTACTTAAGCCTCATGTACAGGAGCCCATCCAACATCTAGATTATGAATTCACAAAAACTTATATTTCTCAGGATAGTTACTCTATCATCGCCTCATCTTTTTCTTTTTGGTTATGCAATCCAGAAAAAAATAAATAAAATCACGGTTATTAAATCTTTAAGATTTTATTAAATGTAATTCCACTATGTGGCACATCCCTGTTACAACTTCCATAATGTACGTTGCCCATACTTTCTTATACCTTGTTTCTATACCACACCATTACCCCAACTACTATTGCAGACAGCAAATGCCGGCTGTCAAAATGACAGCTGGAACTTGACAGCATCAAAAATTAAAGTGAAGCAAAGTTTCTGACCAGTAAGTGAATAGTGCATGGAAGCTTTTTTGAAAAATACAATATAACAACACTGTTACATTATGATTACCCTTAGTTAACCCTAATTAAATATACCTGCCCAGCTTTTATTTTTTTTCCAATGTTATTTACAATTTGCATACCTATGTCAATCTTACATCTGTGAGAGCATCCATGGGCAAAGATGCATGCGTCCTTGCATGAAGGCCGTACATAGATGCATGCATTCCTCATCTAGTGCAAGACTGCTTTGTTATACTTAGTCTTGTTCTTGCTGCCTTGCTGGCAGGTCCTATTACTTCTGAGTCACAGACCTTGAGCAAGAATGTTATAAATGGGCAGCACAGTGGCTCAGTGGTTAGCACTCTGGCCTTTGAAGCCAGAACCCCAGTTCAAATCTTGTCCAGGATGTGCATGGTTTGTATGTTCTCCCTTTGTTTGTGTAGGTTTGCTATATAAATACTGTGTGATATTAAAATTAGGTCCAGGGAATAAACATTCCTCAAAGGCTTAGGCAGGAATGGGTAAATTTCAGTTTTTATATAATTTGGCTGCACATACTATTTCACGGTTGCATTATTTGTAATGCAATACAAAGAACATGGTACGCAGTGTACAGACACTACTCCTTTAAAAGCCAATTTTTCCATCAGAATCTGGACTGTTTGGGTGTAAATAAACATTTGATGAGTCTTCAAGCTGGTGCTGGACTATAGCCGAGCCATGCAGGCAGAGAGAGGATGGCGCATCCTGTCCTCCTACTTCCTGAGGCCGGATAGGATTCCTGCAGTGTGTTTCCGCAGATCCCCCTGAACACAGGACTGTGACCTTATCTGCAGGAAAACCTCTACAGATAAAGCAGGGCTTGGGATGTGGAGGAATGGATAGTCAGGGGAAGGGAATGGAGGAACTACTCGGTGTTTGGCGTATTTCTGATCCACGGATAAGTTAATAAAAATTCCAAAGCAATTCACACCCTCAAGTGACACAAATGGAATGTACGGAGCCATTTGAAAAGTTTTACTGCGCAATAGGATGAGCAACTGCAACAACCAGTTGGGTGTTTCCTTTCTTTCTCTGCATGTATTTAAAAAACAGATCATGGGATCTTATTGGCTGAAACAAAAAATGGAGTTTACTCCTTTATAAAGCAAAAACCACTCAAAAAGTCTGGATCAATAGCAGCAGTATTACAAAAAAAAAAAAAAAAAAGTTTTGACATTAGAGAATTGTTTTGAAAGGGATAGTTCTGGGGCTGCCATCCTTATCCTTTACTGCTTGAGTTGGAACAAAAATGTAACTCTCGGGTAACAGCAAAATAAAAAAGACCCCTGACAACGGATTGTGCTGCCATTTCAATCATTCTTTTTTTGTATTAGTTTTATTAAGTAAGGACGTTTTACATAAATTGTTACATTTGTAATAATGTATTAATGACTTTTTCCTTCCCAGGGCCTATTTTATACCCCAGTAAACTGCAGCGGTTTACTGAACACTCAACCACCCTCCCAACTGTCCCTATTTACACGTATGGGAGCAGCTGGGAGCTACTTTATGAATAAAGTTGCATTCCCATTGCAGAGGATAATGGTGGGGTTTCTGAATGACCCTTCCAGTTACTTAAATAGGGACAGCTGCATTGTGGTTGAACGTGGTTGCATTGTTGTTACCACGAAGCAGTGTGGGAGGCAGAGAAATATGTTGCTTTACAGAACTGTCTGGCCCATTCTTAAAAGGAACCTGTGCTGAGAACATGGCCAACAATCTATTTACATATTTCTAAAAATTGAGTACCTTCACCGACTTATCTAGCTGCTATTATTGCGAAGCTATTCACACTCAAAGATGTAGATTTCTAACAGCTTAGAGACCTCCAGAGTACAATTACATTAAAAGGTTGCAGGGTGCATCTATGGAAAAATCTCTGTGCCTGTGTTAAAAATTTGAAGATACATTTCTCCACAATGTCTTCAGCTACAGAGGTTAATGATGGCTTGTTGTAAATCTCTTTTACTGCGTGTTCAGAATATGAACATACGTTGGGGTGTAGAGTCGGGTTCACTTTAACTGGCTGTCCAAGAATGCAGGACAGGAATAGAATGACTGCCATTGTTGATTTGCTTTGTTTGCAGGTGGTGGCTCTGCTGATGACATTGCGATCTTTGGCGTTTGCAGCTGTCATTTTGTTTTTCTTTTTTGTTTTATTTGTAAAATAACCACCGATGTTTGGCTGTTACAGGATACGAAGCCTAATTACATATCCATGTGTCTCATATTTGAAAACACATCTTAGGAAAACTGTTGTGCGAGTGATCCTCGGGGAGCGTTGTTAGGAACACTTGTTTTGTGTAGTTTCTGGCAAGCACAATCACAGATTGGCTTCCACTCATATTCCCCAACTTGCTAAAGGAATTATGTAACATTTCAATGAGAGACGGTCAGAACTGGTCATAGAGCTGCAGATTCTGTGTTGTGTTACTGCAATAAAACATG
Source organism: Pyxicephalus adspersus (assembly GCF_032062135.1). Lineage (NCBI taxonomy): Eukaryota > Metazoa > Chordata > Amphibia > Anura > Pyxicephalidae > Pyxicephalus > Pyxicephalus adspersus. Next base: position 14,649,504 of record NC_092864.1, on the reverse strand, counting down.
CATAGGTCGGCCATGCTTTATTCAATCTGTGCATCACCAGGTAAAGAATCAATAATGCACTAATACTGATCATTTATCAGAAATATTGAGGTGAACCATGGGAAGATCGAGCAAACTTCAGCAAATGTGATTAAACATCGATGAAAACTTTTGTTGTTTTGTTCTGTCTTTTACTATACTTTTTTTTTACTGTCTGCCTATACAGCAGGAAGGATTTTATGGGCTGCAGGTTTTCAGGAAATGCTCCCTAATTTATAGGCTGCCAGTGAAAAAAATAAATAAACAGCATTAGTTTCTATATAGGTCCATCAAAGATGTTTACTACAGCTGCACAGTTCTGCCTGTTGTTGTAGTATATTTCAAGTAGTGCTTCCATTGGCTGCTAGTTGCCAGGGTAGGACTGCTTCCTGGCAACCGGCAACCAATAGATGCACTCCTGGATATTTACTATAACAACCGGTATCTGTAAAAAACTGTAATGATGTTGATTGTTGGTTGATGACCTGCTATTTTCCTCCATGCCCACCCAGGTTGGTCATCTAATTCCCAATCAATATTTAGTTGATATGTTAAATAAATATTGATCCATAGTGCTCTAGTTTTTTAACTAGGCATGTATATTTAGGGTCAGTGGGCCTGATTTATTATTCTGGGTGATCCAGCAAACCTGGAATGGATTTCTTCGAAGTCGTTTGCTATGAGCTAGCAAATGTTTTGGATCCTTGACCAGATCCATTCCAGGTTTGATGGATCACCCAGCTTCACTGATGAAAGTGTATCCTCTCCAGCCTTGGAGCTTTAATAAATCAGGGTCAGTGAATCAGAGCTATTGGCTCAGTGTGATGGCCAGGAAACCAGCATTTTCAGAGGTCAGTAATGGAGCCCTTTATATTCTTACATACTCCATGGCAACTGCCTATTGATATACAATGGCCCTGATTTAATAAACTTTTCCAAGGCTGGAGAGAATACACTTTCATCAATGTAGCTGGTTAATGATCTACAACACCTTTTTAAAGTGTGAGCTGTTTGAATTCTAGTTAAGATTAGACTTGGCCTGAGACTAAAACCCTCTCATTAGAACACAGATAGTAAAAGAACCTGTGACCATCATTGTAAAAATGGCCACCATGTTTCTGATTGGACCACATACCTGGAAGAAGTATGTGGATTCTGTCTGGCGTCACTTGCTACATACATGGCATAAGACCAACATATCTGCAATTTCAGGAAAGCAGAACAAACAGCTCATGATATGTAGCAATCATTGCAGATTTTCTCTAAAGTGTACCTGTCATTAGAGACGCACGGGGGCTGCCATAGCTGTCGCTGTTCAGTACCAGACATCCAAACAAAGCATTTTGTACATGTGTCTATGCTTGTTCCAGGTCAGGGACTTTGAATTAATGCCCCTATTAGCGTACCAGTGACCCCGGGGATATTTGCAGTGTAGTAATGCCTGAAGCAGATGTACTAATATTACACACAGGACACACTTTGTTCAGGAGACAGACACATATGTAATATATGATGAACTATAGGCCACCGGGGCCTATAAAACCACCTCCAGCCTGGCTGTGGTACAGACAATCCTCTCCATCATGGACTGGTCGTATGAGAGGTCATCATGGGGTGGCTGAGTTACTATAGCTCTGCTGGTGACCCCATGTGTCAGGATTTGGGGACACCAGGAGGTTGTGATATAAGGAATGAAAGCCTGCCCTCAGTTCTTTCACTGAAGCATGACAGAATCCATATTCCACATTTCCTCTGCTACAGCCCGCTGCCGACACTTCAAGAAATTTGCCGACACTTCATTGGTACAGGAAGCCAGGACAAAGCCCACAGAACCTGGCAGTGGTGGCAGCCATCTTGATTGCTGATCTGTTTTATAGGATATGCCTGCACTGTCGCCGAATCTCTAAGATAGCTGAACTCTGGAGAAAACATTCACCCTGCGTACCCCTGCCAGCTGCAAATGAGGAACTAAACCTTATTACCAAATTAATTGTGAGCGGACAGCTCTTTATTACAGAAAGGACGGGTCATGTCCATTAAACACACAGACCGTTGTAATGCCCAGCTCAGTGGGTATCCTGGCCATCCTTGGGGCTGCCAGGACTGAATGAATTTCTGTGTGGGAGATAGGTCATCCCGAACTGGAGAATCGGCTAAAGATCCAACACCTGGAAGAGGATATGATGAAGATGGCAGCGACATAACACCGTCAGGTAAGTGAAATTAATAATTGCGTTATTTTATTGCAGGAGGGATATCACCTGTCTCTTCTGCAACTAAGAGCCTGCCTGGTCACAATTTTTATATCTTTAACTATAATTCTGCTTTAATAGTATTTGAGGGTAATCCGGGTCGGTCCAGAAACACACAACCTGCGTCTCTATTCATTTTTGTGCATTAAAAGTTTCCACTGATGCTGCGGCATCTAATGCAATCCCTATCTGTTCCTTACAGATACAGAGGCTGGAAGCTCCGGCTAGATGAGGGCTAAAAGTTACATGGAGTCAGCTGAATCCTAATCGCGTTCCGACCAGAACACTTAATTACCGCCGCGGCCAGGCTGCCGCTTTCACTTTGCTAAGTAAGCCATTACACGGCCACCACGGCACTGGAATATCAGCAATAAACAGAAATGGAGGACAAATGGAACGAAGGAGGACACTGATACGGCATGAAACATGGGAACCTTGACAGCGGGAGAAGGTCTTGGTGTAATTGAGAGGCGGGAGGGGAGCCAAAGGGCATGGAGGAAACAGATATGCCATGCACAGAGCAGGAAGCCAACCATGGTTCCTGTGGTAAATACAGGAGGGTATTTAGGTTCTAAGGGGTAAGTTCTGGGTATACTGGGTTTTAAAAAAGTTTTTTTTTTTGGTTTAACTTATCAGTCTTTAGTCTTGCAAAGTTCCACCGGCTCCTATACTGGACTGAAATTGCCTACTATGGTTTTACTACACACTGTGAGCTTCTCATAGGGTGCATTGGAAGCTGCAGCAAGTCACAAGCGGCATTATTTCACAGACTTCCCTGGCCCCGCCTCTTTCATTAATTGGATTTTACTTCTTTCAATCACATTGGCTCAGCATTACAAATGGGCGTTATCTAGGGTGGTCTGCATGCAAATACAGCCTGTAAAAGAACGCGCACTCCTTGCAAATGACTCCCACCCATATTTGCATAGCTCCTCCAGAAGGCTTGCCCACTGCTGCATCAGGGCTGATGGCTCTTGAGAGGACAGGGAGCTGTGATGCTTTCAGAAGCCATGTACAGCACCCTGCTGGCTCCTCCCAGCAGCCATGATCAGCCTGCATTGCATTGAGATGCACAGAAACTCAGAATGTTATTGGGTAAAAAAATGTAATAAATTCAGAAAGGTCACATCTAAACAATTCATTGGCATGTTGCTGAGAGGAAAAAGTAACAAAGAAGGCAAATTTAATCCATCTTTGCCCCTTCCCAGATCCAGAATATTTGTCCATCATGATTGGCTGTTCAATGCACCACATCACCCAGAAATAGAATATGTGCTGTGTTACCAAAGGTACATTTGAGGTGCCATTAACAAACGATGGCACCAAAGCATGTCCAAACTTCTTGCATGGAACAACGCGGACATGCAACACATTCGTAGGAGTTCTGAATAGATAAAGCAGCTGGAAGTGTGTAATCCAACAAATGTTTATTATCGACTGACAACAAATCCGAACACAAGGGGAAGTCACTAAGGGGCCCCTGTGCAAGAATAATTTATGGGCCCCCCTCATTCAACTAAGTATGATGGTATGAACTAAAAAGCACCAATGAAGAAACCATCACTCCAGGGGTGGACATAGGGAGGTGCAAAGTGTGCCTTGAGGGCCCTCAGCCAACAGGGGCCACCCCAACAGCTCTGTCACTGACACAGGGCCCTACTGTTGGCATCACCATCATCTACATGCACTTGCCTGACCCACATTTGATATAAATGGACCCCTAACGCTTTCAGGGCCCCTGTGCAGCAGCACACCTGGTCTGTCCATCCCAATCCAACATTACAAGTCAATGCAAGCAGGCGGCTACCACTCTCCAGGTCGTAGCTCACATACAATTAGGATGAGCTGAGCTCCATGGCAGCTGTAACTCCTCGTAGAACTAACTGATTGCATGATTAACTGGGCGCAGGAAAAACGGTGACAAATTCAATTAGAGCGTCTAGATACAACAACGCCCCCTCAACCTGGCTTCACGGCTCCATCAATGGGAAGAGCTGCAGAAACACAACGTGCAATCAATACGGGATCATCCACTATGGGAAAATCCCATTGGTCGTTGGGCATTGGGGTTCAGAAGAAGCCCAGGATGTATTTTTCGGATGTTGGTAGTTTTCGAGGATAACATTGGCATGTGATCAAAATAACATAAAATCCAAACACTGTATATATTAAAGATTTATGTATGGAGACCGCCACTGCTGATATGAAATGCTGGCTGCCTGGCTGGGTTCATATCCTGAGACTCTGATATGCAAATCAGGGTGCCTGACTTTTCTCTGACTTTCCTGTCCCAGGGTCATCGGGCCTAATTTATTAAAGCTCTCTAAGACTGGAGACGATGGATGGGTGAACCTAGGTGATCCAGCAAAACTGGAATGGATCTGGTCCAGGATTAAAAAATATTTATGAACTCATAGAAAACAATTGTTAAGAAATACAATCCAGTTTTGCTGGATCACCCAGGTTCTCCCATGATAGTCTTTCTTCCCCAGTTTTGGAGAGCTTTGATAAATCAGGCCCATTGAAAGAACTGAAGCGATCGAATCGACATGACAGCTAGACATTGTCACTGGTTTCTAAGATTTTCTACAGCTGAGTTTTAGAAACATAAAGCAATGTATATAAAGCGGTCCACTGATCCTGCAATCTGATTGTACAATCTACGGACAATTTAAAAGTACAAGAGCGCATGTGATTGGATGTAAGTAAGAGTAAAATTTTATCATGGGCACCAACCTTTATTAGGAGTTTGGGGTAACTAGGTAATAGGGGTAGGTTAGGTTTGGGGTAAGACAGCTTTAATCGCCAGCTTTAATGCATTGGTGCGGTTCAGCCTTATGACACATCTGACATACATATTGGAGTTGTGCACAGGTATGATCACCGTAACACACATGTAGATATTAACCCAATCATTACAATGTCATAGGTGCCATGTCAGTAAAGAAATCTCTGGTGATCCTGCCATAAAGGCCAACGCCTACGGATTTCCTGTAATAAGGTGACAACTGCTCTGCCCCCTTCTCCTACGTTGTCACTTCCATTACACACTACCAATGACCATCATCTCAACACTACCTGCGATCAGCAACCCCAGGACACAATAAAAGACTAAAATCCAAATTTCTGCGGTGAAATGGTTATGAAACGCAAACCAAACATTGACTTAAATCTGACTGATGAAAAAGCTGCATTTTGAATGCATAATGTATGCAGAGAGAGAAGACAAGCATCAAAGGGGAAGGGGGGTGAAATGTTTTTTGAAGGGGAAGATGAAGGATGCAGAGCTACCTTTTCCCTAAATCCCCCACCCCAAAATCTGCCCAAGCCATCTGGTATCTCCTGCCTATGAAATGCCAGCAGTAGCAGCTCCATCCAGCACACAGGAGGCAATTCAGCTGCAGCACACGTACAGTAGGGATCAGTGTACAGTGAGTAGGGGGGGAGATGCTGCTGATCACAGCCTGATCCATATGTATGTAGTGGGGGGGCTCATCACCCCTATACCATTTCATTATCTGCCATCTGCCCCCCCACCAATGCATGGCAGCCCATATGTCCATGATGCCTGCCCAGCTTTCTATGACCTTGCAAAGCGCAGGGCTACTTACCGGCCCCTGGAAGCAGCAAAAGCAGCAGAAGGAAGCGGATCATCCTGGGGCCATGGAGCTCAGATGCAGGCTGATGCCAGGGGAAGGTGGCAGCGGTGCCAGGCGCAGGTAAGGGCTTGCTGGGGGGGGGGGTTCAGATCGCCCCTTTGCTCCCGGCTGTCAATGCCCAGCTGGGCTCCCCGGGTGCAGATTGGGGAGCAGGCGTGTCGGGGGGCGGAGCCCGGGTGCACATGTTCAGGACACCCCGATCCCCAGATGTGAGCGCTGCTGCCACTGTCACATCCACACTACTGTCACTTGTAGCTCTGATCTCTCCTCCCTCCCAACCTGGGGGAGGAGGAGGATGGGGGGATCCATACACCACCCCCTACTGCTGCATCTGGGGGCCACACCACCCCCAGCAGCTCCACTCATCTAATGCAAACCTTATGGATGCCATAAATAAATCCATGCAATGTCTGCTTCACTTTACATGTCACTCCTCCTATTGGCATTTTTCAAACATTTTTTTTTAGATGCAGATTTTGTTAAAATGATGCCAGAGGTTCTGGTTAAGATGACAACGCTCCCTGCTTGCTATTCAAATGCACGCCTGCGTTGTCGCCTAAGCCTGATCAATAAATAAATTATTATTAAACTTTATTTATAAAGCCAATATATTGGCGCTGTACACTAAGAAAGTTATTTTAGTTATCAATAGATCGAGGGTCTCCGAGATTTCCTTATGTTATGGTGACAGCTTCTTGGATTTCTAGCCATAGAGAAGGGGGGCGTACTCAAGCCAGGACATAGTATGGCAGCCATGATATAAAGACAGCAATGAAGAACAGCTAACAGATATGATCTATAGCAGGGGTGTCAAACTCAGGCCCCCGGGCTAAATTTGGCCTGCACTGTAATTATTTTTGGCCCACGAGAAAATACCAAATGTCTACTGCAGCTGGCTTGTTGGTAGACAATGCATGCACCGCTAATACTACAAATCTCAGAATGCTCTGCTGGCACGTCAATCAGGACCCACAAGCGCCCCGTCCTCTGTTAACATTCATTAGCGACTGTCCTCAGTTGTAGATATTTTTTTCAAAAACTATCAAGAATGACCCGTGACTTTGTCCAAATTTTTCATTTTGGCCAACTGTGTATTGGAGTTCGACACCCCTGATCTATAGCTTTGAAGAGATTTCTGGGCACTTCCTGTTCTGTGTCCAGTGCAGGAAATCTCTGCAATGGGATCAGACGTAAAAAAAAGTGGGGTTTCACCTTTCACTATGCTCCAAAAATTTTGGTTAAGATATATTTTCTTTATAAAATTCAATAAAAGATTTTGTACAGTTTAGGATAGAGCGGGTGAGGTTTAGAGGCTCTGTAGGTTGTTGTTGCCATCTGTGGCCCAGCTGGGGAGATTTGCCCTCACTTCCTGTTCTGGTGATAGTTTTCGGACTGGACAGCAGCACAGAATGGTGGTGCTAATGTTCCCTGCAGCATCCAATGATTGCAGAGTTTTTTGATGACTCATTCCAAGGGGGAGGTCCCCTTGACACCCATGGTTCCAGGGGTGTGGGCTGAATGAGGCTGGGTGTCACCCAGTATAGAATAAGTAATACAGTGACAACTGTTTTTATTTTTTATTTTAAGTGGAATTGGACCCAGATTTTTTAATAACCCCACTATCAGGAAATGAGCTTTAAATTCCGTTCACCATCTGGGCATAAAATTATTTTTGGGTCAGCAGGAATGCATCTAAAAAAGAGACAGTTAGGGCCATGATGGCTGCAGCGTTGTAGGCTCAACAGAGGTCCAAACCTCTCCTATTTAGGTGAATGGTCTTGCTGTCCCCGGTGCTGTTTGCCGTCCCAAGCCACACAGGTAGCTACCAGCCATGCGGTTTGACACTACGGGTCTTAAAGGGCCCTAAATGGCAGCACTTTTCCTGTTTCATTGAACGCATTTTTATCAAAAATTTGTATCTGGGAAGTACATCGCCATGGCTGACCACGGCTGTCAGATTGATCGAGTGGCTCCAATATTTTTGAAATCACTGGCCCAGGAAAGGTTTTCTGATTGGAACATGGGACTTTCAAGTCTGAATGCCTGTCCTAGGTCAGTGACCCGCATTTTCAAATACGGTTCACCAGTGGCTACCAGTGAAATGAATCGGACCAGTTGCAGTTCCTTTTTGCACTGGTTTTTGGAGCGTTTCGTGCAGCGTCCGAGGGCTTTCTTCCACTCAAACCGCTTCCACAGAGGAAAGGCTCACAGCATTAAAATGTGCCCGAATTATAACATCTGTCCATGAAGGGTTAATTTGTGCCAAGCCCATAGTTCCCATTTCTGCGATGGAAGGAATGGGTTTGCGGTAGTGCCCGCTGCCCTCGCCCTCTAAATATAGCTCCATCCGCTGGAGGTAATCCACGTAGGTGTGTCATTAGTAGGTGAACGCAGCGACACCCTTGACATTTTGCATTGAAACGGTACGCGGACCATCTGTCACCACAAGCAGCATGACCCATATTAAATTTGGGAGCTGCGGCGATGATATTTAATACAACAAAATTGCACACTGGGAATATATAATGGCCGCTGTCACTCAGATCCAGCCAGCAAGCTGGGGTTGCCATGGCAACAACTACTACCAGAGAACTAAGAAACTGATTAAAAGGAGAGCAAGGAGCCTTTCCATAGAGACATACCTGGAGAGCAGAGCAAGCCTTTCAATGCCCAATAAAGTCTAATAGGCTTTTCAAAAAAAAAAAAAAAAAAAGAAAAAAATGTGTCATAAACAGCTGAATTTGTCTCAAAATAGCTTTGCGGAGGGCTTGAAGGCCACAAAGTGGTTGTGTGCTACCGTTGTGAAATATAAAACACAAACCGGGAGCTGCCAAGTAAAAAATATGAAGAAAATTTGTAAAAATGAAGATGTAAAGGAATGGCAAATGTGTTGTCATAGCAACCAGAGGTTCTAGGCCTCAGGTATTAATGCTAGGCCTCAGCTTGGCCAAGGGCATATTGTCTTCTGGGATTAAATATAACCAGTTTTTTTTATACATAATACATAAATTCATAAAAAGACATAAAGCCTTGAGTTTAATTGACAAATAAAAAAATCTGCATTTATAGAGGTGTAAACCTATTGCAAACCCAGAGGAAGGTGACAACGTTCATTATAAACAATATACTCCAATTAGGGTAAAACTTCCTTTCTGATCCCCTTGGGGATTCAGATATTCCCAGAAACGACATCTATAATTTATTCCTCAGTAACTTTGCAGCAAGTTCTCTATATGGATAATTGATTTATTTTTACATGGGGATCAGGGTAATTGCCTGGGGCCCCACTATTCACAGGGTCCCATTTAATAGAATGGCAGGGGTTCAGAAAGCTAAAATTCTGTTTTTAACCTCTACAAAGGACCTCTTGGGGTCTAAAACCATCCTTGGGTGGCAAAACGTACTTTGCCACATTGCATATGTGTTAATGGGACCCCTCTGCTCTTGCGCTTCCAGCTACAAAAACTAAAACTGTGTTTCCTGACCGATTACATTTTTACAGTGATAAATAATCAGATCTCATCATGTTTGTGTACTATGAACTGTTCTATACCCTGCAGTACCCAATCAGATTGAATCTTCATTGCTCAGGCTTCTTTTTACATAATTATGATTGGTGGATATGAAGCCGCATTTGATCAGTGTGGGGCGAGCGGGCTTTGTTTATCTGTGTTTGGGGCCGGTGTCACTGGGACAATACAAAGAGCTTTGGACTATGTACAATGAGACATTAATGCTGGCTGTGCACAGCGTACAACAAAACATCCACTAACAGTCTCTTCTCCCAACAATGGCACCGCGCTTCTCCCTCCTAACCTGAAATGGTCATTGCTTTGTACAAAATAAGCACTGCAAAAGGACTGCCTGGTTTAAGGGCCTATACACGTTCCTGAACACATAATAGCTGTCATTGCATATAGACTACCCTGACAATGCGGGAGGAAATCAGACTTGAATATTGTAATAAAACATTAGACCTATTTTTAATGTTTAGAAGATATATAAATAGAACCAAAATGCTACAAAACAATATACACGGGGATTTATACATTCTGGTACACAAGCCTGTGTTCCCTGGCATACATTTTTACTATTCAGCATGTGTTGAAGCGTAACAAAACCATAACCTAAACATGTTGCCAAGTTGCAGCTGCATGCTACAACGCAGGTGTAATGCCTTGGCGTGTTGGGCTGCCATAAAGATTAATGACATGGCAGGCATCATGGTGTTCCAGTGCAAAAAAAAAAAAAAAATAAAAGGAGTTGTGATTTTTTTTTTTTCCCTTACATTGGAGCGTGTTAACAGCCCATCCATATATTATCAATGGGCTTCTGTATCTATTGCAATTGTTAATGCATGAAAACATATACAGGTGCATTAACACGCTGCAAAGAAATATCCATAATCCAATGCAGCGTGCCTGTCCATAGATGGCCGCATTCCTTTACATTTGTCAGCTCATTGTTCAGTTTATTGACTTTATGAATTAAATGGCATACTCTGATTTACCTGCACACTGTGAGCATCTCACAATTTGCATTAAAAGCTGCAGCAAGTACCCACCTGTTTTCCTGTCTGATGGTCATCCAGCATTGTTAAGGCTGTTCCTCTGATTGTTTTTGACCCACCGCTTTCAGCATCCCCCAACTAGCCATGTTCTACCTGCATTGAAAAAAGAAGCACAGAAACCCAGTGATGATATTGCAAAGTATTTTAGGTATGTAATGAAAGCAGACATGTTTGAATTATTAATCTCATCAACATGTAAAGTAGGAACCAGGGAAGGCAAAATATATTCAAATGTCAGGTTTAGTCTGGAAATTTACAAAAAGCACCCAGTGCATTCATATGAACCACAGCCCAACCCTAACAAATGCTGTGTGCCCATAAAAAGTAAATATATTGTTTGGAGAAGACTGCATTCTAAATGTCATTTGATCTGATGGCTCTGGGCCCTGAGCCGGTGGTGTGGTACAAACAGCTGCTAACAATGAGGGTGTTACTAGCAGAGACTTCTCACTGCATGGTGTGACTCGCACATTAACAAGTCAGAGACTGGCACAGATCAGGAAGCGTGTGTGTAACACCTTCAGGACTAGTAACAACCACCAGAGGTGTCAGATAGTTTTATATTACCGAAGCTGGCAGTGAATCAAGAAAAAAGAAAGTGTGAATCAAGCAATAGGTACACACATCCGATATGGGAATACAGATTTACGAATTACAGGGTAGGTCTGGGCAAAAAAAAAAACATATCCAGTACATCTCTGCAACAGATGCATCATCCCCCCATTTATTGTCTTTGTGCTTACACAATACATGTCAATCCTGGAAGAAATCCAGGAAAGAAAACGTCCTGGATGAGCTGACAACAGTGCCCGTGCCACACTGAAATCCCAAGCAGAGTTGTCAGACGTCTGAGTTTACTCATGTTAGGATTTCAGAAGACTTCTCTGCTAGAGGATACAAAACTGTGTGATCATGGGGAATAGTACATACAGCAATCACTGAAGCAGGAGCTGCAGCTGAGTTCTCTAACTTTCCTGGTCTGCATACTGGCTGCAGCCATAAAATAAATGGGTGTCAGGGTCCACTTTAAGCTGGCCATACACTGGTGAATTGGAACGCTCGCCACTGGACATTAGAAATAAAGTGGGTGGTGGAGATCAGGTGCTTCCTCAATCAAACAACAGCACACCCAATAATATATTAGTCATGTCATGATCGATAACATGTTTTTTATCCAATGTCTAACCCAGGGATTCTTAACCAGGGGTTCCTTGAGCAATTTGTGCCTCAGGCCAGGTAACACTGTCATCAGTGATCTGTTTAGCTATTTGTAAGGGTGGCATTCTTCCCACTGACCACCTTGCTAATGTAATGCAAATTAATATTGTTATAAAAGAGTTCCATAAGACATGAAAGCCCCCGTTGTTACAAAGTTTGAGAAAGTCTGATCTATTCTAACAAATCATCTAATGTACAGCCAGTTTAACAGCCAAGAATTTCCAGACTGTGCGCAGCAATGGCAGCTCCCAGGTTTCATTATAAGTCGTTCCACTGGATTGCTGTAGAATCTCTAAAAAAACCATCTGGTATTCACCATCAACCCTATGCAAAACTGTTTACATTCAGAAAGGAAACAAGGTAAGGGTGGACAGTGTTTAATCATTTCCCATAAGGCAAGCCAAACTTTTAATTAGTTACCGTCCCTTTCCTGACACACATACAGGTTCTAAGGAAACGACTGTCTATGCTACACATATAACCAACATGCCTTATTAAAGACTGTCCATAGGTAATCACAGCCATTTACAGGCGGAACCAAAACAGGAGAGGACAAGGCATCTAGGTAGGCCATGCAGGTCACACAATTGGATAGATCCTCCTTTAAACTAAGGACAATTTTATGGAATTCTTATTTGTGGCATTCTTGTGGGAAGGCTGGAGTATGTTTTTGGGAATTTGTACCCTTTCCACTAAGTTTTTGCAAGGTCAGGTACTGATACTGAATGGGAAGACATGCCTTGCTGATCGGGTTTCTCCACACCAAACTATGTCCTTATATGAGCTTTCTTTGTGCACGGCCCCAATCGATGCCACAAATTTTTAAAAGTGTCAGGTTTTACCCACTAGTCCAATGTGCTTTATTGGTCAACATGTGCAGGAAATAAAAATAATGATGCACATATATGACAGCCATGTTTGGGAAAGCAGGTGCAGTTTGTTGCCCTCCAATGTTTTATTACATGCTGGTGCATTATGTACACAATAACTATTTCTTACACAGGTGAAGGAGCTCCTCTTATATAATAATAATATATAATGAATAAATACCAACATAAATCACATAGACACAGAACTTTTGAAACTTTTGGGTACGTTCCTTGGTCCAGCACATTTAGCCACCAAAAGCCCCCGATGAGGGGAGAACGGTGAATGCATGGGTGATGTTACCATATTCAGGTATTGTGGCTCATTGACCATAATTGATAAATACCCTTGACCCTTTTATGTACCTGTACTACATAAACCCATTTTGGTCTTACTGGCTTGCAGAGAGCTGCCCTCACTCCATTCTTAAAATGGAGTTATGGATTAGGGTCCACCTTGCCACCAACTAAAGATGTGGCAGCCCAAAAGCATGTACCTAAACATTTCAGCAATTTCTTTCATATTTCAGGTGCTAAGGCCTACCAAGGAAAATATGTGATTAAAGATTTAAAGAAAATGAGGAAAATAAAAAAAGACACCTCAGACTGAAGAATGTTGTTTTACATTTATTAAAGGCCAACACATTCAAACAGTTTAAATACAGGATCCTGGAAGAAGTGGTGACGGCAGCCGCGGTGGCACAACATGCAGGTGCGCTAAAAAGACGCCCAGCACAACTACCTGCGGAGAGAGAGAACAATCAGAACAGAGAAACCCACGGTAAACAGATCTTTCCAATAAAAACCACCGCCAATTCTCCTTTCTTGTAACTTAATTCAAGCTCACTACGGTGCACCAACCTCAAACAGATTTAGAACAAACAATACAGGAACAGAAGGGAGGTTATGATGGCTTTATGAAAATGTATTTAATCATAGGACTATCAAAAAGACAAATGGTAAAATGCAAGCAGTTCCATCATTATCCAATTAAAACTAGACAGATCAATCTATTTATAACAGAGAACTTTCATATCCCTCCTGCTCTTCTGTATAATATATAATGAATCATTTGTGGTCCCACAACATAAAATACGGTCGCTGGAGAAAGTCTCCATTAATGGATTTATTACAATGTATAGAGATTCTGATTTAAGTGTTCCTTCTAATGAGACAAGAACGGCCTTTGTACTAATGGCACATGAACATGAACAGCACATCTTATGTAATAAATTGCATCAAACCACATCTGAACCAAGAAAACACAGCTGCACACATTTCAGCAAAGACAGGTTAATGTCCAGGAGATGTCATTCCCATTCTGGGAATATTTTACATCAACTAATGCACATAAAGATTAGTCAATGCAGAGATTTTACTTTATGCACAGTGACATATTACAGCACAATTCCTCTGATTGCTTTTCCTTAAAGCAAATATATTTCTAGACTATGCTTATTACAATATTTATCTATTCCAAGTTGTAAAACTGAAGCCTTTGCTGACCTCTGTAGCTATTGGCATCCTCTGGCAGTGGAGACAGGGCAGGATTGGCTTTCAGCCGTTTGTATTAGTCTGATCTAGATTTGAGTTTGTCTTTGTGCCAATGCAGTTTGGTTTCATGTACATTCCGCTAGCACTTGACATCACTTTGAGATGCTTCTCAGGTGCCCTTGAGCTTCTGAGATTCATTTCACCTCCTTCTAAGCTACATCAATGTGCGTCAAGCTGCTTTTGCACTCCCACTGACTTGTATGGAAAGAAAAGCAGGTCTGAGTGAAACAAAACCCTACTGACACATGCAATGTAAGTCTTGGACAGGGATTGTTAATGATTCTCTGCACTTGAAGCACTTTACAATGAGACAATATGTGATAAGAGTTCAATTCTCTGCTTATACTTACAATAAACAAAGGACTTGATACATATACTTCATTCATATACATCCTGCTTATCTGCAATGTAATCTACGATCTCTTGTGGGGTCATCAACTTCTCACCATCGGCATCTGGGATTTCAAAGCCTACAAGAAAAGAGCAGAGTTTAATGCAATAGGCACAGTAAGTGTCTACTGAGTAATGGTAACAGAAAGCTAAAGTGCAATTCTAGCAGCTGCAGCAGAATATGAAGTCCCTATCCCCTGCTGCCAGGCCATGGGGGAACTCACTGTTCTGCAACTGCTGGAGGACACAAAGCTTCCTTGACTCTGATTTAGGGAGCGCAGTAATGGCAGCTTTAGATAGTTTAGGCAAGTAATGTCTCAAGCTGTTATTGAGCAGCTTCCAGCGAGTCTTGGCCAGCCATAACTCCCAGAACACCCGTAGCGGCCAGCAGAACTTGTGGTTTCTTATCATTCAGCAACTGCCTTTTCTTGCCTTCAGTTCTATGGACTTTTCAAGATTTTGCTTCCCCTTTTTAAGATGCAGATTGAATGCGATCATCCTTTAAAGCAGGGGTGTCAAAATCTGGTCTGCAATGTCCTTTTTTTGGGGCCCAAAGGAATCCTAAATATGAATTGCAGCTGGCCTGCTGCTGCATTGAAATAGCGCCACTACTACGATTCCCGGCATCACTCGCGTCTATAGACCAGCAGCCTATACGTGGCTCCGCATTAGACTGTTTTATAGACGCAAGTAATGCCGGGAATTGTAGTAGCGGCATTTCTCGCGTCTATAGACCAGCAGCCTCTCGGGCTATGCTTGGCCCCGACTCATAACATTAAGCCCTGCATTGGACTGTTTTCTTGAATTGTATTATCGGTGCTATTTCACTTTCAAGTTTGGCCTACGACTTTGTCTAAGTTTTTAATTTTGTCCCACTGTGTATTTGAGTTTGACAACCATGTTATAGAGCAACTACAGGCAAACAGATATATACACCACTCTGCTATACCACACAGCCCTGTCTAGCAAAAGAAGAGGCTTGGGCTGTCTCAACTGCAGTATAGCGTTCAGTTTTTTTTCTCAAGCCCTCGCTTTGATTGGACAGTGAATTGGGATGGAATGAACTCCTCTCCATATCTCTGCCCCTTTGCTTATCAGCATGCTTATTGCACTTCATGTTCCGAGTTACTTGCCCGGGACACGCAAGCAAATTAGATGTTTGAATTTGCATGTCTGCCCAGGGTCAGAGCATTTTCAGAAGGTGGTCAGCAATGGCAGCACAGTATTTTTCTCTGGCCAGCTCTATAAAACTTGCAAGGATGGGGCAGCAAGACTCATGGCTTATTAGTAAGTTGCCGATGTGCTTTTGTAACAAAGCCATGTGAAAATAAGTGTGTGTTGCCAATAATCACTCATTAGCATTCATCCAAAAAGAGGATAGGTGAAAGCTGGAACAAGATACTACGGGTGACATCTATATTCATCAGTTCCAACCACATCTGAGAAGCCAATATTTGCTTTTATCATCCCGCAAAATTATTGGGCTGCCATTTCCTGCCTTAACCTGTATTCCCCATGCCTACACATGTGTTTACTGATGCTTGCGCACACAGCCAGTTGCCTAGCAACCCGTGAGCTGGTAGGGGTAGCAAAAAAATCTACAGAAAACGCTCGCTACCTCTGCTGAGGCTGTCCTACTGACACAGATAATTAAAAATAAATCATTGCTGAGAGCAATGTCACGGTTCAACTTAAACAAATTTTTTTTTTTTTAGCAAAGACTTTTTCTCTATTAGGAATTGAGATCTAAGATAGGCGCTTATAGAATTCCTTGCACAAGGTGGAAAGAGAATGGCGAGACAAATTCCATAAATAAATGATTCTATCTCAAGTACAGGGAAAATGTAAAGGGTTGCATTAGGGTACAAAGGTTTATTTATTAGATTTGATAATGCCATGGTCAGGACATACAATATGTAAAAATACAGCTTCTGTTAAACCTTGTGTAGTTCTGTTCTAGCACTATTCCTTTCCTGCATGTAGTAGATGGTCAATACTTGGTATGGCGAACACGTACAACTCCAAGCATAAAAACATCATCCATCAAAGCCCTGCATGTCACCGGTAACATGGTGCAAGCTCTCCACCTAGTGGTAAGAAAGACTATTGCAAAGAACCAAGTGAAACTGACAAGTAAAATTTTAGAATTGGATGGCCCCTATAAAAGTGTAAATTATTGATATAGATGAATCACAAGAGGGGAATTTACATTTACTTGTCACTGCAAGATCAGGACAGCAGTTGTCACTTTGGTCATTCTTACCATCTCCTGTTCTACTGCTGTCAGATAGACATTTTAGCTGATCCCTAACGGAGTGTGAAAAATGGTACTACAATGCCCAGGCTTATTTCAGCCTTGTACTCTGCAGACTTACCCCCTTTAAATCATTAAATTAAATGTTTAACATATTTTATGTTACTGCCTGTGAGCCTAGGGGTTTAATGTCATGTCAATGTCATTTAGGGAGGGTGGGGCTTCATAAAGGCACCCTAGGCTCCCAGAAAAAGAATGTCATGAGTGTTCGCATTATTTGGCCTCCATCAGGTTTTGCTCCAGTGAGACTGCTTTATTGGAACATTTTGCAATCACCAGTCGCAACCTTCACACTGAGAACATCCACTCTGGTAAAATAAACATCAGTTTGGCACAAGTTTCTTTTTCACAGTTCATATAAACTATTGGCTGTCCAAAGGTTTTTCGAGCATTGCTCTTTGATCCAACTCTCCATTCTTGGTTTAAACATCTTTATAACAAATAAGCCAGGAGAATAGTTTTACCCAATTCAAATTTTTAAAAGATGAACTGGTAGCTAGGGGCTGCACGGTGGGCTCTGAGGTAGCCTTTGCAGCGCTGAGTCCCAGGTTCGAATCTTGGCCAGGACATTATCTGCATGGAGTTTGCAGGTTCTCCCCGTGTCTGCGTGGGTTTCCTCCGGGTACTCTGATTTCCTCCCACATTCCAAAAACATGCAGTTAGGTTACTTGGCTCCCCCTCAAAATTGACCTTAGACTACACTAATGACATATGACTATGGTAGGGACATTAGATTGTGAGCTCCTATGAGGGACAGTTAGTGACACGACTATCCACATTGTACAACTCTGCGTAATATGATGGCGCTATATAAATACTGCGTACTAATAGCTAACAACAAAAACGGGAAAAAAAACCAAGCTGCCTCTAGCAGGGTGGGGTCTGGCAGCCAATAGGGGCCACTGGGTGTTTGTTTGGTACATAACGTCGTACTCCTGCAGGTGGCAGCATAACCCACTGGTCAAGTACCATCTTGCTGTGTCCTTCAAGTGGAAGAAAATACTAGTGGTATGGCTGTGAGGCTGAGTACACACGCAAGACTTTTGTCGTTGGAAAGGATCTTTCCTTTCCAAAGAAGCAGGAACTAGCACATACAGTGCCGTTCTCAATGGCGAGGGTAGATGGATGGAGCAGCACCCCGCTGCACTCCTCTCTTTACTTGCATTGCAGTCATTCATGGATCCACCAGGATGGATCCATGAACAACGTTGGATGAGCGTTGTACACACTCGACAGATTCTTGTTGGATACTAGCCCTAAAGCGATAATCGCACGAGAATCATCTGATGTGTGTACTTAGTCTTAGGCTTCAGTGCTTCCAATCTCGGACAAGCATGCAGCAAGCAGTATTTTCAGCGGCAGACCAGTTACCCTATTTGTTGCTGTAGAGGATTCCTTTCATATGAATCCCTTCAGATGCTGCAGGTATTACAGATAGGTTATATTCTCTTAAACTTCAGAAAACATGATGTGCCTGCTGTGATTTGATTCAGAATGACCAGTTTGGCTGTGCCTTTAGAATTCAACAAGGTGGCTATGCCCAGGCTAGACTGACAAACCTTGCGATAAAGGATGGGGCACCCTCATCTCTTGAATCACGCCTGCATCATAAGTGAAAACCACTGTGCAGTGTTTGGTAAGGAAATGCAAGTGCTCTTCAGCAAGTCTTTGTCTGTCATTTATAGAAATGTTTCTGGACTGACAATAGTAGGCGGGAAAGGTATGGCCTTTCCAAAATATACCAAACCTAACAAACACACTATAAACATCAAAGAAACGGAAATCAGTCAATAAACCAGGGTACACCCATCTTACCAAACTCATCCTCTATTGCCATGATTATCTCAACTTGGTCCAAACTATCCAATCCAAGGTCTTTCATGAAATGAGAGTTGACTGTGAGCTGCAGGAAGCACAATATTATTTTGGTTATTATATTGCTAAAACTTTACTTTTGTATACATAGGTCAAAATACAGCTCCATTACAATGCAGCTTAACAATTAGATCATTCCGAGAATCTTGTATCTGGATATGAAAAAGTTAAATTATAACTGATCAAAAGATAATTCCAGAGGTTAGGAATAGTTTTTCAGCCTCTTTCTGGTAAGATTGCCCATTTCATTTCTATACAATGAGGGTGCATGTTAATTGCATATTCATAACTGGAGCTCAGGGTCACCTAACACAACCACACAAACTGCAAAATTTACGGTTTATGGTATCGCACTCCTGAGATTGCATTTATTCGCTGTGTATGTTCGACCAAACTGTGATTGGTTAAAATTGTGTTTTCTTTGACACATTTAGTCCTCATTATTAATTAAAACATTAAAAAAAAAAATATATATATATATATATATATATACACTCATTACAAGGGATCACATTAAAGTCAGTCCAGTGGAATGCTCTGCGTTGCCCATTTGTCTAGCCAAACAAATGTTTGCTGAGCTGAACATGTGCAGAGCCATTTAAACTCTTGTGCAAGGCAATGAATTACTAAAGGATGATAGGCTGTTTAGCAAAGTGAAGTCTCCCCTTGCAAGAGATAATTCATTCATTTTAGTAGTGAATGAAGTAAAGCTCTGCTAACTTCAACCATCCAATCACAGTGCAAGGTTGTGAAATTTCACTTTGGAAAGAAAACCCAATCATGTGCAAGGAAATGTAAACATGCTTGCACATGATTGGATGTGTTAAAGTCAGCAGAGCTTCAACTCATTCACTAAGAAAAATATCCCTGAACAGCATGTATTCCTTTAGTAAATTGAAGCCAAAATCTCTGGTGAGCCGGTTGTCCTGAGAATGAAACCAGGTAATGCCTTCCACAAAGCCAAAGATTGAAAGACGGGCGAGTTTATGAATGTTACTTTGTGGAAAGAAGCAGCAGATCTAAAGCATCCCTATGGGAGTGTATCTAAGCTGCATAAATGGTACCTTTCATTGCACATTGACCCTGAAGACAATGACAGAGCTGCCCTGCCTAGGGAAGTTTAGGAATACTGAAAGAAATGAAAACTCACTTTTTCTGGGTCAACCTTATCCTACAGCTTCAATACGTATAAAACTCGTTCTGCAATGCTCTCCAAGGTAAGAGGAGGACCTTCGCTGTACTGGCGACATGACTTATATAAGTAACTGGAGACCTATAGAGAGATAACAGGAAAAGAAAGAGGTCACTTTTTGTAAATCTGCACAAGAAAAACATAAAATTGAGCTCCACGGACACAAGTAGCACCCAGAACTACCATATTGTGAACCTGGCTGTATCTGCCCATCCAGCAGCCCCATACTCACCTAATCCTGATCAGATTGTATTTAACCCCCCTAGTGGTATTCCAAAATGTGACTGGGGGTAGATTTTACTTGCTAAAAGCAGTCACACTCAGGGTCGCCAAAAGCACACACACAAGGAAAAAACAAAACGCTTACCTTATTCCTTTGGCCTTCCCCGGCGTCCTGCTCGTACCTGCAGGTAGTCAGGACACGTCTTCTTCCTCCGATCTGCAGCCGGCGACTGCAGAGACGTTCTCCGGGGTTTCCCAGTGACGTCGGTGTATGCTTTAGCACGGGTGGAAGGCGTGGCAGGAAATTTAAATAATTTTGTATTGGATTCAATACAAAATAACTGTACTGAATCCAATACAAGTAAATATTTTAATATATATATATATATTTATTATACATGCTACTGTACAGTTATATTACAGGTTTTAGTATTTTTATGCACCTTTGTTTTAACTTTTTTTTTAATTTAAAGTTTATTAATAAATGTATTAAATATTGGACATATTTAGGTGAGTTATGCCTAAGAATTATATGTCTACAATGTAAAAAAAACATTTTCATGCAAAACAATGTGCCGCTTTTTGCATGAAAATATGGACATAATTAGAACGCTAGGGGGGTTAAAAGAACAAGGCACACATGGAAACATGCCATTTGATTTTTATTAGTATAACTTTCCAGGGATCTCTTGTATTCTCCACCTATCAGAGGTGTCAAGCTAAGCGTTTCCTACCTCCAGCCTAATCTGAGGGCTGAGAAGACACAAAAACTGCAATACTAATCATTCTGCCAGGATGAAAGAAAAAGCAAACCTTTCTCTGACTGGTCACCTGGATCAATACTTTTACCAAATAACCCTGATTAAGTATGTAGATAAGGACTTCTGACATTACTTCGGTATGAACACTTGTTTTAGGTAATTATTTTAGGTCAAATTCAAATAACTGAAGCTGATCCGAAAGGGAAGGAATACAAGTGAATACCGGCATTCACATCTATCCAACAATTCAATACTGAAGAATCAGACTTGTACTAATGCTCACTATTGACGTCAAACTAAGTGAAGTTATTATTAATATACAGTATTTATATAGCGCCTACATATTATACAGCACTGTACAAAGTCTATAGTCATGTCCCTCAAAGGAGCTCGCAATCTAATGTCCCTATCATAGTCATATGTCTTTATACAGTCCAAAGGTAATTTTGGGGGAAGCCAAATAAATTAACTGCATGTTTTAGGAATGCGAGAGGAAACTCACACAAACACAGCGAGAACATACAAACTCCATGCAGATAGTGTCCTGGCTGAGTAAAGTTGAACTTTAAAGCAAACCCCCTCCCCCAGTACACCCAGTAATGCTAAAACAATACTTACCTTCAGTCCTGCTCTGGTGACCTTCACTGTACAACCTTAATAGCCACCCCATAGCCTTTCACTGCGGAAAGTGGTGTCCTGCCCCAGGCCATGCATTGCCTAACCATGGCAGACCCCCCATGTATTTCAATGTACGTGGCCACACACCTAACAATGTCCCCAGTGTTTTCCCCAGCCCCCTTAGCCAAGTGCAGCACTCAGCACCAATAGTTGGGGCACAATACAAAAATGATGGAAAAATGGGGCATATGAAGAGGGAGGGCATTAGAAAGCTGACAAAATTAGAATTGGATTACTAGATTCTAGGGTAACAAGGACCGAGAACACTAAATGTGTCATTTGTTACCCTGCCCACTTTGACCACCTGCTTACAGCTTCTTCCCAGGCACTTAAAAAAAAAAAAAAAAGTTCTGGGGAGAACACGGCTCCCTGATCAGTAGCTCCTCATTCATAGGAATGAATTAGAATGCACAGCTACACCAGGCATGGCTGCATACTGCCCCAGAACCACCAGCAGCCCACGGACACAGACCAGTGTTCTCCCCATAGCTGGGCTGTTTTTAAAAAGTTGGGTCACAATGCAGAAGCTGCCACCCATCTACAGTTTCTTCTCACCCGGCTTAAAAAAACATCTAACTCGGGTTCGCGAAGCTAATCGTGGATTCCCCGCGCTATATCCTATTAAGCGGACCGAGTTTTAATAGGTGGTTTTCAGCAAGTACAGAAGATGTTCTGCAGATCCCACTGCATCCTTTTCAGTTTAGTGAGCTAAAAAGACAGCAAGAACAATCTTATCTGTTTCAACTACAAATCCCATCTCATGAAGATGTTTGAAGGGCAATCTGTGTGAAAACGTTGGTGGCCCCCATGCAGTGCAGAGACTTGAAATAAAGGAGGGAAAAAAGAAAACTAATGCAGCCACCACATCCAAGGACTGGTAAAACTGCAGTATGATATTTTAGGGGTTAGTTCATGGGTTTATTGTTCGGATCCTCTGTGC
Source organism: Pyxicephalus adspersus (assembly GCF_032062135.1). Classification (NCBI taxonomy): domain Eukaryota; kingdom Metazoa; phylum Chordata; class Amphibia; order Anura; family Pyxicephalidae; genus Pyxicephalus; species Pyxicephalus adspersus. The sequence continues at coordinate 14,626,995 of NC_092864.1, read as the reverse complement.
CATAGTAAGTATATCCCACCGACATCCCTGGGAGTAGCACTGGGCCAAATCTAAGAGATGCAGCTGCTTTCAGGATTGCATGCCATGGATCCCAATGCCCCGGTCAGACTGTAGCGAGGCTGCCTTTCCACTGGGGGGGTGCAGGGAAAAGGTCACATGTTCATTGGGCCCCACCAAGTACGAGGAGGACTAGGATGGGGGTCAGCCGCTGATCTAAGGTTAGTATAACGGGAAGAATTATATAAAAATCTGCCAATGTAAAAATACTGCCAGGCCTGATAGCGACCCCAATATTTCCTGTATGGAGTTCTGATGACGCCATGTGATGATGAGATCCAGAATGACAGTCAGGCCACGAGAGAGCAATGGCAGCCTGACAACCCCCCATTACTACAGTATTCATAGCAACCAATTAGAATCCAGCTGCTACTGCTCTAACCTTGGTAGAAAGCCCTCAGATTGGTTGCTATGGGTTACCACACTGAGCACCTTGCATCAGGCCTCCCCCTCGTCTTCTAGGTGACCCTGACCCCCGTACTGTACCTGTTTGCTGAGCAGCGGGGTCGGCTGTGCGTGTGTGCTCAGGGTGGAACGCTGCCGACACACAGCTCCGCTCAGAGCCGCCACAGAGCGCCGGGGGAGAGGGCGCAGAGCCGCGCGGACACACACACAGAGGGCACGGGACGCCATGGCTGACAGCGGCTACCCACACTGCACCGCGGCAAAGACAGGACCAGCGAGACTTCCGGGGGCGGGACAGAACAGCCAGCAACCATAGAGAGCAGATTATAAGAATAAGACACTTCGCTCGTACAGCGGCCTGTCTGCGCTTTGAAACCGTTTAGTAATAAAATAAAGTGGATTTTTTTATCACCTCAAAAGCAACGTGACGTCTGTGGTGTTAAATAACACCGGAGGGAATGTCACTCCGCCATTTTGGCACACCCACTTTATTTAATCCCGCGCCATCTTGCTGCACCCAATAAGGACAGAGGAGAAGGTCACGGGGTGTCATTGAGCCTGTCACATGGTTTGACAGTCATTCCTATCACCCAGGGCATTTTATAGGACAGGGCAAGGGTTGCCATAGCAATTATTTATGCGCTGTTAATAAATTGGTTGTTATAAATCTGATTAATCAATTGCTGATTTTTTTGGGGGGGAGCCTTTCCCCTGTCATTTGTACATAGATTCCTGAACATAACACAGCACCCAGCCTCATTGAGATTAGCGTGTAATGGCGAGCCTCCATTATTAAAAAGACTGCAACCCATTGAGCCTGATATATTAACCTCCCTAGCGGTCTAATTCCGTGCAAATTTTCATGCAAAAAGCGGTACAATTTATTGCATGAAAATGTATTTATTATTGTAGGCTGTAATTCCTAGGCATAACTCACCGATATTTAATAAATTCATTACATTTAATAATAAACTTTAAATAACAAAAGACAAAAATCTGTTAAAAAAAAATATTTAAACATGTAATATAAGTGTACAGTAGCATGTATAATATATATATATTATTTATATATATATTATATTAATATTTTTTTGTATTGGACTCAATACAGTTATTTTGTATTGAAACCAATACAAAATTATTTGAATTTCCCGCCAATCCGCCCACCGGCACCGACGCATGCATCAACGTCACCGGGAAACCCCGGGGATCTTCGCTACATTTGCCAGCTGGAGATCGAGGAGGAAGGACGTGTCCCCGGGACCTGCGGGGACCAGCAGGACAACAGGGGTTGACAACGGAACAAGGTACGTGGGGTTTTTTTTTTTTAGTTAAAAGCTACCCCGAGTGTGACTCATGATTACCGCTATTTGTAGGTAAATACCACCTGGAGTCACACTCGGGTATACCGCCAGGGGGGTTAAAGCTCTCCAAGACTGGAGAAGATAGACGATCATGGGAGAACCTGGGTGATAAAGCACACCTGGAATGGATCAGGTCCCAAGATTGAAAACATTTGCCAAATAATAGGAAATGATTTTAAGAAATCCATTCCAGGTTTGCTGGATCCCCCAGGTTCTCCCATGATCGTCTATCATCTCCAGTCTTGGCTTTATTAAATCAGGCCCAAGGAATGAAAAGGACGAGTCTGGAATAGTCAGGCTGGGGAGGGAAAGGCTGGGCGATGCCCGATATTCTCCAGCCCGGAAATAAAGTGTGCTCTGTTTTAATTGCTGCAGATTTCAATGCACATTGGCTCACTGGTTAGCACTCTGGCCTTTGCAGCGCTAGGTCCCAGGTTCAAATCTCAGCCAGGACATCATCTGCATGGAGTTTGCAGGTTACCCCATGTTGCGTGAGATTTCTCAGGGTACTCTGGTTTCCTCCCACATTCCAAAACATTAATTGGCTTCACCCCAAAATTGACCCTAGACTTATTGACATATGACTATGGTAGGGACATTAGATTGTGAGCTCCTTTGAGGGACAACTAGTCACATGAGTATGGACTTTGTACAGCGCTGTGTAATATGTTGGTGCTATATAAAAATAGTGTAGTAGTAATAATAATAACACAGGGCCCCCAGTAAGGCACCTCTGAAACTGACATGTCTACCACTGGCATCATGAGATCCAGTAATCATCTCTATACCGTCATACGCCATTCCCTCCAAAAGGCCCAAATCACAGCCCCAAAGTAATGGCAGACTGCATATAGACTTTTAGATTAAACCCACATGGGTGAAACCATCACAAAGGGAGGAATCTGGTCTTGACTATCTAGATCAGTGTGAGGAAGCCCGTTTAGGGCGAAACGTGTCAGGAGAGACTATAAGTACAGTACTAACCCACATCTTGGACTCTTTAGTGAGAGTATTTTAAAAAAGTCATGGTTCAATATTGCTATGGCCTCTTTTACCAATTATGTTTCTTAGAAGTATATGTTTTAGTAATTGAAATAAAAGGTTTTATGTCATGCTAGACTTTTTTTCTGCCATAAAGAGCCGCTATCTTTCCACTTTTTCTCTTATCTAGATCAGTGTTCCTCCATCAGGGTTCCTCCAGAGTTTACTAGGGTTTCCTTGAACAATGAGAAATGTATTTTAAGTTCAAGTAACACCCATGATCTTTTTGGCTATCTGTAAGAGTAACAATCTTCCCACTGACCACCAATGTAAGAGGAATTCTTCCCACTGACCACCAATGTAAGAGTGACATTCTTCCCAATGGCCTGCAATGTAAGAGGAATTCTTCCCACTGACCATCACACTAATGTACTGTGAGCTGTGGATATAGGAATTTTACTAGGGTTTACCTGAAGACTTGAAAGTTATTCAAGGGTTCCACCATGTTAAAAAGGTCAGGAAAGTATGATCTAGATCTTTGATGTTTGTTATTTGCTGGATGTATGCAGAGTGCAGCTAGATTTTTTTCAAAACTACAAAGCTGTACAGTGCTAATGAAAATTATAAGTAAGGCAATGCTCTGCCAGAGCTAGAAAGGTGACATCAAATGAAAAAAAAAAGTAGAAGAAAGCAGTTCTGCTGCAGGAAAATGAGAAGATCTGGATTTTATGATCACATTATATGATACCTTAACACAGGTGTCGGCAACCTCTGGCCTTTAGGCCAGATACGGCCCAGCCGGTAGTTCGTTCAGGCCTAATGCCGGCAGGCAACCCGCGGCCCCGAAGCCGTGGGTTGCGGCCGGATTTGCCAGGGGAAGTTAGGAACTATTGGAGCCGGAGCATTCAAAAATATATCTCTAATACATGACCTTCCCCCGTGTTATATCCCTTTAACTGCCCTGCAAGTACAGAAAATACCTGCTGATCTTCCAGAAATAAACTGGGCCCCTAAGTCCTGTCATGGGTTGACAACACAGCACTTTTCATGGACTGAACAGTGTTAGCCGATCCAGGCTGCTGCTACACTACAGAACTGCTCATATTCTCAGATCTCTACAACATATTGGCTCAGCATTCTGTACTCCCAGATGAAAGATTTTTTTGAGTCTAGGGGCCACATACAGTTTGTCAGATGACCCCCAAACACTGAATTCAAGCCACAGTACATTGTGAAGACTTTGAAGCATGGTGTTGCAAGCATCTTCATATAAGGCAGGTGGTCCCCAACCTGACAGCGAGGCCTGGCAACACACCACATAATTTTGCAATGGCCCATTACATGTACAGCCTACACCACTCTGCCACCCCCAGCAGCTTCGCCTCCTGCCAGCACACCAGCTGAGAACAGCAGAGCAGTGTAAGAAAGCTGGTGTTCTGTCAAGCGGCAGAGCCGCCAGGAACATGCTAGCCCCATTTATACCGCTTTGCCATTCCCAGCACCTTCCATGCGAGCAGTGCAAGAAGAACCACCCGAGCCCCGCCGCCACCAGCTCCAGAGCAGTGCAAGGATGGCAGGCGCCGCCACCTCCTCCCATCAGCCACAGCCCCCAACCCACCAAGCACGGATCAGTACAAGCCCGTGGCCCGGGACCACTGACAAATGGGATTTTTCTCATACTCAGGGTTTATTTATCACATACCAGGGATTATGGATCAGTTTGAATCAAAATACCTGAAGAGGTTATGTTGCCTTATGCCAAAGAGGAAATTGACCTTGAAATGGGTGCTTCAACAATACAGCGACCCCAAGCATACCAGTAAACGAGCGACGTCCAAAAAGATTGGTGTTATGGAAGAGCCAGCCCAATCCCCAGACCTTAATCCAATGGAAAACTTGCAGGATGACATAAAAAAAATCTGTTTCTAGGACAAAACCAAGAAATGCAGATTTGTGGAATGTAGTCCAATCTGGGCTTGAATACCTGCATAGGTCCCAGAAACAGTGATTAGACAACTAAATATTAGTTTAATGATTCAAAGAAAAGCAAAATCCCGAACTTTTTTCAGTTTATAAGCAAATGTTTGAGTTTGCAAAGAAGAATGCAGACACTGCTATTATATTTGAACAGCCTAATATTCCATTTTCTGCACTTTCTGTATAGGAATAATGTAATAGAATGTAACACAATGTAATGTAATAATAATGTAATGGAATGTGCACTCTTCCCAATGCATTTGCATGTATGGAAACAAAAGCTATTATAAGGATTGTGAGCTTTATTCACTTCTTTAAACACACTGCTATTATTCTGAACACAACTATATATGTGATGCCTTTCATTCCTATTAATGTTTCCAGTGTCCAAAAAGTGAGGCCAAGGAGGCTGAGATGCAAAGAAAAGTCATCATTGTAAAAAGCATCTTTTAATTAACTTTTACATATACTTTCTTTTTACATTCTCATTGGAAAATATCCATATAAAAATGATTTTACAAAATATTCACAATACAGTACTTTGAAAATAGTAACTCCTTGTAAAACTACAACAGTTTCTCAACTTTATCAACATAGTAATGCTCAAAAACTAGTGTTTAAAAGGAATGCAGTGGTGTGGTCACTTTATGTGAAATACTCCAGTACATATATATTTTTATAGTTTGTAGCCCCCCAAATTTGTAGAGAGGTTTTAAGCAAGCATATGAGTTTCATATAAACACAACACTGCATTGGTAGCATTTGGCACAGGGTGATAGCATTTATAAACAACTGTGTTCTTATCCTCACCAACCCATAGATTGATCCAGGCACTAAGGTTAGGTTCACACTGGCGGTAAGGTTGTGGTGTGGTTACCGATTTCTCGGGTGAGGTGCTACATATAACTTCTCACAGCAGCCCATTGAGAATAAATGGAGGTGGCAGTGATTTAGTACAGCTCAATGACCCTCTGCCAATAAATATGGCAGTGGTGTGGGCATCTGAGCAACAGCCAAGTTTCCAGCTGCGGGAAGCCACATGGGAACACTTGTTCTTGTCACAGGTCTAAACCTGGCCTTAAAGTGCTTTTTTTGGCAAATACATTTTTTATGTTTTAAATAGGTCAGGGAAGGGTCACATCTATCAAGTATCTCTTCCAATCTGTGTTCCTGTTGAGGAGATCAACCCAATCATTACAGTGTTCTCCCCAGCCCCTTTTAGCTAGGTGCACTACCCAGCTTAGTTTTTGGGTGCTTACTGAAAGGTTGGGTCACAATACAGGGGCTGCCAACCACCTACAGCTTCCTCACACCCAGCTTAAAATAAAATCTGCGGAGAACTCTGCATTACCATTACTGATCCAAAAGTTTGGAGGTGACTGTCCAAAAGTGAAAATTTCCCCACCTTGGGAGGTTTCCTTCAAGTTTCTGTTGATTTCCAGAAGGAAAAGTTTTGGCAACAGGACACACATTGAAAAAAAATCACAAAGGGTTATAGCTCTTCCCTACACTATAAAAAAAATATGAAATTCCTGGAACCTTTAAACGATGTACATCTATTTTGGAACTAAACCTGGATAATGTAGTTGAAGTTGTAAAACAATCAAAGATGTAACAATTAAAGAAAAGTAAAACAGTGGTTCAGCCCAACCATATGCGGATAGGATTGGAATTGCTTTGTTGTATTTTTTTTGCCCCCAATTTATGTTCTTTTATTAAACTGTTAAAGTTATTATTATGTTGCCCAGTTTCACCTTTACAACTGCCTGGTGTTCAGGTCAAACCTATACCCAAGTGTAAGTGCTGGAATGAGGTAGAAATTTGGTTGAATAGGTGTATCCCAACTAGGCCCTGACACTGAAGACACCAAAGCTGTCCCATTGCAACCATGCCGCGAGTCATTCGTTGGGGCTCTTAAAAAACCGACCATGCTTGTACATTATACCCTGGCTGTTTTATATTTGACACCAAGTTCAGAGAAGAGAGCATGCTGTAGTATCACCATTATTTATAAGATTGTGTGCTCATATTAAATGTCATTTTCACATAATCTTCCAATCTGGGGCTTTGCTATCACTGCAACAACAGCATTTCAGAACGAGCTCAGGTAGGTATGTGTTAAGTGTACAGTATGTTAGGGAAGGAACACCTGCAGGTTGCTGCACCTTTTCCAGCGCTTTTTTTTTCTTTTTGATAATTTCTTCCCAGGAAATGGGGACCTTATCTAAAGCTTCACCCACTCATTTCTGGTACACCCCTGCTTCCAGTACAGGTTAGTAATGTGGCTGTTGTGGTAACAGAGATACTTGGGTTCCCTCTACAAGAAACCGTTCAAAGCTTGTTATGGCATCGTCTCCGGTGTATGATTTCTCCACGGTCACCTCTTCTCATCTGAGCAGTGTTCTGTATATTTATAGATGCAAATTGTTCCGTCTTTTTTTCCAGTCAGCAAGCAGGAAGGACTGTGGCTCCACCGAACAAGGCACCATGGAGCATCCAAGCTGGGGGGAAGCGCAATGCTATAATGTTTTTTGGATAAATCCCAGAGTGCTATACATCCACAGGTCAATACTGCAGCTGCCTTTTGTCTTTTCACATCTCCTTCCAGATATCTAGATTGATACAACAAACAGAGTTTTTGATTTTAGTGCCATTCAGCATCAAATAGTTTTGCTTTCAATTTTTTAAGAAACCTGTGCTTTTTCCAGCTTGAAATGGTTAATGGATCGGCTCTGTTTATTGTATAATGTAGGTTAACAAATCTTCATTAATAACTTCTTACCTGCTCCTGGATTTGTCTGGAAATACATAAGACATAATGGAAGTGCTGGCCCCTCCTCGTGGATTGGTGGCAATCAGCTTGAATACGCAGCTGCCAGCTTCCTCACATGGTTTACTGAACAGACTTCCGACGACTAAAAACAACAAACCCTGACAAACAAGCACAGTATTGGCTCCAGAAACAAAAGGGCACACATTGACAAAAAGACATGAATAAAAAAAACAAGAACACATTTCTATAAAATAAATTCTAATAGAAGAAGTGGCTCACAGAGTCAGATGTTGCGCTGAGACAGGTGAGGTCAGAGCAGTGGTCACCCATAAAGATCACACTCAGAAGATGTCCAGTGACAGCATTCCTACAAGGCAAAACAGTCAACACTGACATATTGGACAAAATCACTTTAGCAAAGCAAAAATGGTTATGATAAATGGCAATAATTAGCAATCTATATAAATAATACTTTAGTGTTTGCAGCAGTAGAGTAAGAAAAAGATTGCAGTCTTGGTCATACAAAAATACTGGAAGCTCTTCTAACAGCAGCCAGAACTCTCATGGTCACACTCCTAGGATTAACCCTTCCTGCTCTCATCACCTTCTTACTGGTCCACAAGGATGACCATCACACTATGTGCTCAATAGAAAAGCAAGGGGAGTCTGGAGCTACAGGCCACAACGCATCAGAAGAGCACTGGTTGTTCTATGAATATATAATGTTATCTAGTTGATGAACTTGAAGCTTTGCTAAATAACTACTACTGTGTGAGCATACCAGAGACAATTGCACTCCCAGAAGCACTCCCTAACAATCACCATCAAATGGAAGCACTCCCTGCTGTTAACACTTACGACCCGGCACTGATGGCATTAAACGTAAAAATCAGGAAGCGATGATTGGTTAGTGGTTGTGGGGGAATCGATCCTCGCTAATATAAAATGCACATTGGTCAAACAAACAATGGCCACTTTTATTGAATGTAATCTTTTAGAAATGTCTTAAATGGTATAACCGATGTCAGACGAATAGACAGGCTTACCAAACAACCACATAGGTATCCACGGTGGATCCAACTAAAGCGTCTCTTTCTCCTTCCACTTCACAGAAAGCCAGAACACCGTTTCTGGGGGCCTCCAATAAAAGAGACTCCACTGTACTGCAGAAAGATAAGACAATAGAGTGTATTGCAAAACATCAAAACATACCAGGAACACCACATATTCTGTTACTGAAATATAATAATTTTAGAAATGCTTCTTAAGAGTATATTGCCTGTAAGAAGAACAGATTACAAGGTAAAGGAAATAGATGGAAATTGCATGACATTTAGGCAATGGAGTGGAGTATGTTCTTGCTGGATTTTGCCTGCTATATATTTTCCTAGGAAAGTACCTGGAAGGATGGAGACATCACGCTTTGTTTCATGCTACATTTACTAACAATAGGTGCCTGTTGGAAACAAGAGGCCCTGTGGAATTTGAGGAGACCTTGCATTTCATTGCAAAATCTTCTTTAAATATTTTTCCTTACCTTCCTGTCTCTGACAACTGTTGCACTTCCACCACCTGGCTGTCCTCTCCAATGCCACTGCTGACCAGACGGTGCCTTGACAGACCCAGTGCAGTTTTAACCTGACCACGTTTTACCAGCTGCTTTTCCCAACCAAGCTTTTTGGGGGGTGTGAATAAAGCCCTGTACCCAAATAAAAATTAAGTTACACCACAGACAAGACAGATGCAATCTAATAATTAGGATTAAAAAATGTACTTTACTGTAACATAGATAGATAGAATGACCAGTGAGGGCCTGCAGCAATGATATCATGACAAAGTAATTACCCATGATGGGTACCCAAAATAATGTTATTAGGCTGTCCAAACTTTGGGCACCTATGTCCCACAAAAACTACCTTAATCTAAACCAAGACCTGTTTTTTTAAAAATCGTAAGAATTGGTCCTTACCAGATCTCGGTGATTTCGAGATTTCCTAAGGCAACACAAAAAATATTCTTCTCTTGAGATAATGGAAGTATCTGAATAACTGGCATCTAGAATTAAACATATGAGCCAAATTATTTAAAAAATAGACAGATGGAAGGAAGCCTGTTACCTCTAACAACCAATTTCCTCAGGGTATTCCCTTTTTACTATAGTCCACACGCAAAGTTTAGGTAAAATGTCTTCATTTAATTGGAAGCAAACTAATTCCAACACCTGGCAATTTGCTTAGTAAAGACACGGCTGCCATGTCTATGGGAAGGTGACAGGCCAAGACAGAAGCTTTTCAGTTTTGTTATTAATAGGTACATAAGGGTGTCTGTAACATCTGTATATAACTAAAGGTTAATATTAGTTTCTTACCTCTGTAAAAGTCCAGATGTGAGAACATTCCCAAGTCCCCTCTGCCTGGGGTCTCCAAAGGCAAACAGATGATTCGCTTGCGGACACAATACAGAGCTCAGGGCTTTCAGAAAACTCCCACCAAACCGGGCATAGATCCACTGCAAAACCATTACCACAGCTGTCCTGCAAACACAACACATAGATTTCGATTAGAGAGAATTGCATACAAAGAGCTAGATAAATAGTGTAACGAGCATGTTTACTTTTTCACCTGCTAAATGTTTTCTAACTTTGGCCAACTGTTTAGTATTATAGCCCATGAAAAAAGTCATTACTGAAAGACTAAAAGTAGTAACTCTCTGTTATGCTCTGCAGCAAGGATACCTGGGGAAGACACTGCTTTGCTGATTTTATGTCAGGTAATGCAGTATTTTACTTTCAAATGGCCTTTAATGTACCCATAGGTAACAGTGAGCCCCTGGTGCTTTATGGATAATTAAATGGCAAAGTGGACACAGGCTATAAAACATAAAGCATGGCCAGATGGGATGGAATTGTCAGCATACTGACCTTTATTTCTGAAAGCAGATGTAGGTGACCCCCTGTTACGGTTACAGTTTCTGTATCCTCATTAGCAGCCTCTTCTGACATAACCTGAGGAAACAAAGAATTACATTATTATTATTATTACTACTAAACAGTATTTATATGGCACCAACATATTACACAGCGCTGTACAAAGTCCAAAGTCATGTCACTAGCTGTCCCTTAAAGGGGCTCACAATCTAATGTCCCTACCATAGTCGTATGACTTTAACACAGTCTAAAGTCAGATTTCTAGACTGTGAAGTCTAATTTCAGGGGAAAGCCAATTAACCCAACTGCAAGTTTTTAGAATGTGGGAGGAAACCCCCTCCAACACGGGAAGAACCTGCAAACTCCATGCAGATAGTGTCCCGATTCCCTAGAGCTGCAAAGGCCATGGTGCTAACTGCCCCTGTGCTGCCCATCCACTAATATTAGAAGTAGTTTCAGTTCCAGTCAAGAAGATAAGTGATATATTTAAACTGCCTTATACACCAAGAATCACATGACAAGGATTAAAAAAATGAACTGTTTATTTCCCCATGTTTTATTGATTTAAAAATGTTGCAATCTGAAAAATAATTTGTAATCCTGCAAAAAATTCTAACTTTTTGCCGCTTGCTGACAATGCTGCCTCTGTATGGATGTAGTGTTGTCAGCTCTGTCCGGTAGGAAATGGCCTTTTGAGGAATGTAGGTCTGGACAGAACGTTGGACATCCTTTCAAGAACTACTCTTAGCATATTTGGACCTAATCCATATTTCCTTTAAGACAGGTATACTTTCACTGCCATATTGGCTTACTACACGGGCAGGGTCTGCTTGCTGCTTTGTAATGAAGTGCTATCATTCTGCTGATAGTGACTAAAAACAACTGATACTGAATGTAGTTACTCCACTAGTCATTCAGCAAGGCTGCTGACTGTACTGCCAAACAGACAACTGCCACAGATAATCAATCTGTATGGACAAACAAGCTTGTAAGCATTCCTTAAATTTGTCAGTAAATCTTCCTATAGATCAAAATGTGTACTTTCCTAGACTGCATTTGCTTCCCTTTAAAGTCCAAGCTAAATACATTCCAGGTGCATCTAAATAAGAGTACAAAGTCCAACTAATGGTATTCTTTAGAAAGCAGCCACTGGCTAATTTAAAAGGACTACCCACTGCCAGAACTCTGCAGAGAGCCACCCGTGTTCTCTATATCAAAGCAGTGAACTCTCACTGAAATAGCCTGACATGCCTTCTGCTAGGTAAGTCAGAGCTTTTTTAATTATCATGGAGCACAATATTTGCTCTCTTCTCTCCAGGCATACAGTCAAATCAACTTACAGGAAATGATTTGTCCTTATGTGTTTCAGCTGGTAGGCTCTTTTCTTCATGCTCCAGATCTTCACAATGACCTTTTACCATCATGGTATAATCTTGTCCTAATACATCATTATGTTGCTTGGTGTCTTCTGTATCTCTAGTAGTGTCCAAACCACTCAAAGACAAACAATTATGGTCTTCTTCTACACACACTTCTGAATGCAGGATTTCTTCTTGCCCTTTATATGCTGGACTGCAAGCAACAGATGTACTGCTGCTCTGTAATAAAGGTAAGAGGGCTGGAGTTGAACCTAAATAGGGAAGCCCTGGTGTGCAAGTTGCATCCCCAAATTCATTCATGCTCTCTAGAGGGACAGAGCATAATGATGTAGATAAGAGGACACTACTGTGCAGTTTAGAAGATAGTTTGCACTGTATATCTGATATTGTATGATCATCTATATTTTTGTGTAGGTCAGGATTTGCCCCCACACTCTCAACAACTTCTGAAGCTTCAGTAACTGGAATACAAGCTTGTTTTCCATTACCACTTAAGTTATGAGGGGTTGTTGGAAAAATGGTTTGGGCTATTTCATTATCAGGAAGCGGTCTTTCCTGAATTAAGTTGGTATGACTATGATTGGTGTTATTAGGAGATGGGTTGATTGGAAAGCCATTTGTAGGAGGATTGGAAGTTTTTTCCTTGGAGGCTAGGACTCCACTTATAACAAGTGACGGCTCTGGGAGAAGCCCATTTGGTGGTTCACCACTAGAAGAATGAGAAGGTTCTGCTACATTAGATGGTTTCTCTATAACATTTTCTAAAGTGCTTTCCTTGCTGCAGGGAGGATGATTAACTTTCAAACAGCTTTCCTTAGTTTCTAATAATTTTAAGTCTTCCTCAGATTTTTGGAACCTAGCCCCCAGATCCCCTTCTTGCAGCACTTCTGTGCTACCTGTATTGCTGTCATTCTTAGGAAGCTGACTGCACCGTCTTCTCTCTCTGGTCATATGGGGTGTAAATAGCTCCAAGTGATTTAATGATTTCAGCTTTTCAAGCTTCAGAATGCCAAAGTCCTCATCTGGCAAATGGAAGTCTGTAATTTTCAAGCAGTGAGACAGATGGTCCAGATTGACCCTGCCGCTGAGGAGAGGTATTGGCGAGCCTGCAGGAAAGACATTATGTATAGAAACAAAAATATATTTAGCATCTAAAAATAGACCAAACAGATTTTGGAAAATAAAAAAGCTCCATTGGTTCCAAAACTTTCAGCTTTGTGACCTTACAAAGAGACTGTAGGATTAAAGTGTACCTGTATAGCTGTTATATCCTAGACACCCCGGTTGTACCTACCAACAATATGGTAAGAAGAGGGGGGAAAACAGACTACCTTGCCCTTCTATATCTCAGGAAGGAAACCAAAACCTTACCAGCTTCTGAATCTGAACTTTATTAGGTATTTATAATATAAATGCATCAGTGCCAGGCTATCAGTGCCAGGCTATCAGTGCCAAGGCTATCATACCAGTCAGACCCCTTTTTAAGGTGTTAGCATTTCCTAAGCACTCTGGGAGCATTAAAAGCACTTCTACAAGCGAATCTAAACTCAAATTTTTACTTTACATAAAAGGGTAGACAACCCTTTTATATAAAGTAAAAATATTGTTTTTTTTTTTTTTGTTTTGTTTTTTTTAATTGCAAAACAAAGGCAAAGCCCCTCCTATTCTGTCTTGATCGGAGCGCAGAGCCTCCTGGTATACCTACGTCACACATCCTGGGAGGCTCTTGGCTGCTCCTACTGCGCATGCCCGATCTCAGGCATGCGCAGAAGGGGTATTTTCCTTGACTGAGGGGAAAGAGATGCCAATCTCACGCATACGCAGTGAGATCGGCACTCTTTTTACCTTTTACAACAGGCTTTGTCACCCGATCTCGTGCAGTGCGAGATTGGGTGACATAGCCAGAAAAAGAGAGAAAGCCGAGGATGGCGGCACCCAACGCTTCCTCGGCACCGAAATGAAGGAGAATTCCAGGATGGCGCCGGACCCAATCAAGAACATCTTAAGCTTCAACAAGGAATCTGCAGAATTAAGGGTAATTGTGATTTTTATCATTTTCACTTTAGTTCCGCTTTAAAGCGTTACCAAGTCTGAACCTGCCATCTACAATTTACAGGAATCTGAGAAATAGATGCCAGTTTATGTTATAATTTATTATTATATTATTTTATAATAATAATATATTATTTATTATAATATTAATAATTGCTGGGGAAGCTTAAACAAACTCACATAAAAGAAAAAAATAAATAAAGTTTTGGCAAGCAAATCTCCTTTCCCTCTGACACTTACTTGTAGGGTTGCTGGCTTCCTTTGTGTTTCTGAGATTACAAAGCTTGCCATCTTCCTCACCAGCTGAGGTATGTACATTGAAAACAGAGGCCTCCTGAGATCTAAGACGGTATGTCTTCTTATCAGACAGAAATGTCATAAATCTTCCTACCTCTTTTTTCTGGGAACCAGCAGTTATATGAGTAGTGTACTTTAAAGTATTGTGTGTCTCCTTTCTTGCCAATGTCTCTTCACAGTTTTCTTTCTCACTTTGTGAGCCACTTGGCGTTAGGCTGTTCTCAGCACCAAACTTAAGCTGTACAGATACTTCTTTTAAACCAGAAGTAAGAACAGCAGGACAGGACTTCCTTCCCCTTCCACGCTTGGATCGTGTAACCTCCCCAGCACTGCTACTTGCAGCAGGACGACTGAGAGGAGTCAGGGAGTTAGAAAGTTTATCACCAGTGCTTATTGGTGTGGACAAAGATGTGCTGTTTCGCCGAGACCTTCCTCTCGATCCCTTTCTTCCTGTGCCAAGATGGTTGCTAATTACTGCATCAAGATCAACTTTTCTCTGGCAGCTGGTCATGCGGCGTGTTGTCCTGATATAATATTCCACTGGGAATAACAATCCCTCTACCAGGGTGCAGGAACAGAATGGGTTACGTTCTTCCTTTATCACAGTACTTTCAGTGGGAACCTTAAGGTTTGCCAGGGTCTGGTTCTGAGGAGATAGAGAAGAACTGGGTTGAGAGGTTGTCTTTAGATCTGTGGGGTTTTCAAGATCAAGTGTTTGTGGTGGTGGTGTGGCCAAAAGGCAACAAGTGAGATTGCATGCTGCTTCTGTATCTGAAGGTTTTGATGAAGGTAGTGGTTGCTCCTCTTTGGCTTTTGACTTACTGGATTCATTTTCCACACAGTATTGTACCAGATTATTACATGTGGTAATTTCTGCACCAACTGATTGTAAAGTGTCATAATTATTTTTAACTTTACCCGGGGAGTTATCTGCTGTCCCCAGTAATAACAATGCAGTACCAGAAGAATCAATAACCTCATGTGCAACATCTTTAGGCTTTGTGTCCTCTGAACAATATCTAGCTGTCGAATTGTCTGGTTTCAGAGGAGCACCGTCTGTAGGATGCTTCTTGAACACTGGTGATAGACTTCTATCTCCAGTACCTTCCTTTCCATCCAGAACATTCACAAGACTGCTGACAGGAAATGTTCTTGGGGATGGGGATTCAGAAAAACAGACTCTTCTCCCTGACCGGCTTAACTTCAGCCGACTTCTAGAAATGTGGCTAGACTGATTAGCTTTGTTTCCTTCAGCTTCTTGTCCACTGCTCTCACCACTGGAGCACAGAGGGGTCATGCAATCACTGTTGACAATTTCAGGGTTCAAATTAAAGGAGACACATGGCTTTCGCTGTTTGTCTGCTAAAGGTCTCTCAAAAACTGTATGAGAGTCTCCAGGATCTCCTGACGCATTGCTTGTATGACCTGCAACACAAAAGGGATTAAACAGAAGAAAAATCATACCAGTAACCACTGTTTGATTTTTTAAATGCATATGAACTATAGCCCATGGCCATGAAGCAGGGAAGGCCTCTTTCTGGTCTGGGAACTAGGAAATTAAGCACTATGTAATCCCACAGTCATGCTAGTCAGCGCTTACTTTGTGTTAAAAGCTCCCACCCTACCCCCATGTACCTGCACTGTCCTGTGTGTGGATTTGGCGTGTTATATGCTTCCTTGTACTTAAAAGTAGTGTGTATTTTTTTTCAGCTGAATGGAGTGATGGGGAAGGAAAAGTGTACAGAATGTGCTGATTCAGGGGGGCATTAAATCAGTCTGTTGCATACCCTTGCATGGGGAAAGCACACATTTGCTTTAAGTAACTTTGGAAATAAATAAAAGACTCAGATAAAGGAATACCTGAAGGTAAACTGTATATAATTATCTTTTCTGCAGCCTAAGCTGCCAAATGCCACTCCTACACGTTTTGGAGAGTTGATCCCTTAAGCGTTGACTGGTTTTAGCCTCTGACCTCCATATCATTACAGGAGACAGAAGTAATATGGAGGTTAGTAGAAATAACTGCACTGTATGTAATTAAAGAAATTCTTACTATCTACATGAAAAAGCCTCACAGACTGGTTTCCCAGACCAAACCAACCCCTGCTAAACCAATGCTAAATGTTTCTGTAACATCAGCAGGATATAAACTACTCAGAAATGTACACATTCATTCGTCAATTTACAATCAAAAATATATAATTTAGTTAAAAAAAGTAGCCAACCTGCAGACAGCAGCCCGCTATCCTGTCCAGTGCTTTCCTGGTTTAGCAGTCGGTTCTGTTCTTCAATGATTCTCTTGACATGAGTTTTCACCATTTCAGCTCTCTCAGATTTCTGTCACAAGAACATGAATTCTATTTACCCAACTTTCAACATCAATGTATCAAAGAAAACTAAATCTTTATAAGCCTTTAAGCATAATTCACCAAGTCGGCCTATATGTTGGAGAGTCTGACAACATTTCTAGATCAATATTTAAACCATGATTTTATGGGAACTGAAGTTTTAAAGCTGAACTCCAGCAAACAATTTTACAAGTGAAACACATACATTATTTTATTTTACTGAATTATTTTACTGGCCTGAATATATGTCATTGTACTCAGCCAGTCATGTAATTCACACACTACTGCCAGGCTGGACAACCAGATGCCACTAATCACAACCGAAGCTTCCTCCAACATCACCCTAAAAACTTGTCAACAGCACCGTCATGTGACTAAGGTTCTTTCCATGCCTGCTCGTGCAAGCTTTCTAAACAGCTCCATCTTAAGTTCCCAGGGCCTGAAAACCAAGCCGTTCTATGCAATACAGACTGGTTGGCTTATAGTAAGGGACCTCCTACATTTTATTTGTGTTATCAGGGAACTATAACATAAAAAGGAGAGTTCAAAGTAAAATAAAATACATGCCTGACCTGCCTTATTTTCTCTTCTGAGTTTAACGCTTGTGAATAGCAAATGTTCATTTTAATGGTACTGATCTGTCCAGCTGCTGAAAAGTGTTGGGTGGTGCACCCAGATAAAAGGGGCTGGGGAGAACACTGAACATGTTGCTTTAAATTGCATAAGTGAACACATGTTCACTTTAGGATGTTATATGGCATCAAAGATATTCAGAGTGAGAACAATGTTTTGCTTTAATAACAGAATAACTATTCAGAGTGTGATGATGTACCACTTCAAATACTGTCCAATGATACCAGAGCCTAGCTCTCAGGTGTATACATGACCACATCTGCAAGTACCTGTAAACGATTAACTGTTCTCTTGTATTCTTTTTTCAGCAAGGCGAGTCTTTCTTTAAGCTGTAAAAAAAAGACAAATCATAAACTTAGGAAGTAAACGTTAAAAAATCATCATGCATTTTCACAATGCCAGCATACTTCATTCCCCAAGAAATATTAAAGAAGACAAAATACTGACAGCTCCACTCTTTCGATGTTCACATGCAACATGGAAACATTTTTTATTGGCCTGGGCAAAGCAAAGTAACAGCTCTGCTTTAACCTCCACCCAAAGCAATAGTTCTTTTGCTCAGTTCTCTGTATAATTAATTTCAAGTCATCAAGCACAAGCAAACATAGAAAAAAATTCCTTATCCCTGTGCTTGCTACAACTTCATTGACTCGTAGATTACACATGACAACTTCCCATGCTCCTAGTAAGGTAAAATAGGTGGGGTAGTAAAGAAAGTAAAGAATCTGAGTTGACTAAGGGATCAAAGCACAGGTTTACTCTAAATCCATGTGCCCATTTTCCCACCCATACAAAGGCTAACCTGTTGTGGAGGACCCAAGGCATGTGGACATGGTTTATTATAGGGAATATAACAATTGTAAAAGATTGTCCTGTCCAACCAGTCCTAACCTGACCTAAACTATCATATCCAAAGTCTTCTAGGTACATGGGGGGGTTTAATTTGTAACTTCCCATTTGCTTCTTTATTTTATTAGGAATAGTAAGGATATTGATAATGTGAAATGAAATGAAGCTTTCTATACATAGTCTATACATAATGCTGCACAAGTAGACAAATGAATTGCATTAGAAGTAATGAATGTATCTGCCATATGGAGTTTTCCTTTATGAGATTGGAATATAGCCCCCACACCCCTACCCTGTACCCCCATTGTTCCTTAGACCAGTGGTCGCCAACCAGTGGTCCGTGAGAAAATTTTGGTTGTTCACAGAAAAATTTGGACAATGTTTGCAATTTTTATGTTTTATTTATAATAAAACAAAAATAATATTCTAATAAATTCTTATATTCGGAATGACTATTTTCGCCTTTATATTGTACTAAATTCACGAACTGTACTAGAGATGGAAAAACAAGGGAGGTGCAGCGTGACGTCAGTGTAGTGTTAAGTTGTATGAGGCAAACGTTACCGAGCCATACGCTTCAGTATTGTTTCCGCCATTACAACAGTCACCCCGCTCTGCAAATACCGATTCTCATCCGATTGTTTTATTTTATTTGATCTTTTAGGTAATTATAGCCTGAACTGTGTATTTTTTTAATGGAGTCAAATAGTTTGACTTTGATAACTATCATTTCTTGCTTGGTCTTAGATTTGAATGAAATAAACCCATAATGAGTGAGAAAAAGCAAACAAATATTTAACATTTCCGTGCTCAACCCAGAATTTTTTTTAAGCTGGGTGGGAAGAAATTGTAGGTGGTGGCAGCCCCCCGTATTGTGACCAAACTCTTTGGTAACCATCCAAAAACAGCCAGGTGGGTGCTGAAAAGTGCCGGGTGGTGCGCCCAGCTAAAAGGGCCTGGGGAGATGCCTGCATTTCTTTAGTAATACTAAAGATAATGCAACTAATGATAATAGTAACAATAATAATACTTCACCTAACTGTAAGCTGATCAATGAATCAGAGCCTCCACAGTCCTTGTCAGGCACCATTAGGAAGATCATTATTTTATTCATTATTATTTATTTATATTAATGGTCCGCAGGATTTAAAATTATGAATTTAATGGTCTGCGAGGTCTGAAAGGTTGGCGACTGCTGCTCTGAACTGATTTATCTGTGTGTCCCCATCCCTCTTGTTTTGTTTACAAGTATGGTGATATTCCATTCTAGTACTGCTGATTTCAATTACTTCCATATTTTCTACAATTTAAAATGGTTTTGTTTGTTTGTACGTTGGTTAATAATAAAATAAATACATAAATGTAAAAAAAAAAGTATTGAATTGCTTTTGGTTTTACTACACACTTCACTTTGAACAAAGTCGTCATTTATGACCCCATTCTTTCCCACAGTAGATTCCTCATAGGTGAATATCTTAGCATTGCCCCATCCTGACATTGTCACTGTGTTGCCCTTTATGGTGCTGCACAACATTTTGAAAACCAGTTCATACCATTCATTACCATACCATGCCCTACAGTCCTTTATTATCTCTATGGGCTCTATTTAAATAATAGGAAAATATGAGATTCCCAGGTGGGAATTCGTGTCATAGAAACACATGGACTTGGAAGATTCCCACTAGGGAATGTCTGATTCCCTGTTTTAGAAATAAAGCCCTATGAGTGGATCTATACTCATATTACAGCCAGAGTACTGAGCCATGGATATCAGTGACTGGGGGCCGGCTAGGTCTATTGGAACCAGTAAAGGAACCACAATGGCGACCTCAGAACAAGGCTGTATTTACCCCTAATGGGAGGCCAACTTCAATAACCCACCAGTGAAGCAGATAGCGCCCCCTGTGGAAGCTGTAATGTTTGCAGTAACTTTTGATGGATCAGGAAGCTGTAATACCTTTGCTTTGTCTTCCAGGGTGAGAGATTTCTCTTGCACATTTTCCATCGCTTGCTGAAATATAAAAATGAAGAAATATAATAACACTAACACACCATAAACAGAATAATTTATTCATCTTGGTGGTAAAGCTAACACCACTTACTGCCCATGTGTGCTGTGTAGTATGAACAGTAATGTATCAGCTTGTAATTGATCACAGAGCTCCTAAAATGTCGCTTTCCCAGCAGACCTTAAGGGATTCGGTTCTCTGCAGTGAAGTACCAAGAGTTAGGAATTCAGTGTCCTTTGTTTACATTTATATGCTTTGCTTTTTATACCATGACAGGGTCTCATTAAGGAAAATCTCATCCCAAAAAAAGGAAATATATGGAAGCTTTACATCAACTTCCTGTACCAGGGTGACAGAACTCACTGATACCCAGTAATGCAATGCATTGTTGTTACCAAAAGATACACCATACTAGAGGAATACAGATCCCAGTGTCCTGTTTAGGAAGGGATAGAACCGGTCAGATTTGTATTGCTGTCTGTGACCGCATCGGGCAAATTCCTGATCTCTTTTCATAATGGTGTCTACTATTGCCCCTGTGATAAAATGTTGTCACTAGAACATGTGAACCTCTTTAGGACATTACCCTCCAAGGGCCCATTCACACATATTGCACATGCATGTAAACATGGTACCACACATACCATGAATGGTGCAATGCAATAATTCCAAAATAACATAGGCTGAGGAGCAGATTTACATTAATGCATTAGGCAGCCGGTGCAGTTTTCATAATAAGATGGTAATGGGGTCACATCTGTAATATACATATGCAAGTAAGCCCTTAAAGGGGATTTAATATAACTTCCTGTTGTGTCTCCAGTACAGGAAGTGAAGGGAAATCCCCATATTGGGGCACAGACACCAGAAAATAGAACCCCTGACAAGGATTCTAACCCTGTACTACTATTTACAAACATTTAACTTTGTATATACTTCATACATAAAAATCAGTACATTAGCCCCAAGCGAATCAGGCCTGGGAGTGAGAATGACAAATACGGTAAAGTATTCAAAAGACAAAAACTACAAGACTCCTGTCTAATAAGACATGCTAGGCCTTGTAGTTCCGCATCCCCCTTGATTATCCCGGGTTTCCTGAACCCCCTACACAGTGACAACCCCTCCTGAGCACAGCACATACATGACAACATGACATCATACATACTCAGCACCCGCCACAGATCAACAGTCACGTGTTCACTGACTGGACGGCCCCGCCCACTACTCCCGGGCAGCGGGTCACGTGACTCCTGGGCACGCCGGATGTGACGTATCACCGGAGGAGCCATGGAGCTGAGTGAGCTGCTGTATAACAAGTCGGAGTATATAGAAACAGTGAGTGTGGTGGGGGCCCCGTGTGAGGTGCAAGCTAGGGGCCCCTACGTGGAGACAGTACTTATATGTGGCCTGAGGTTTAATGCTCAGCCTCTCTGTATTCATTCTGTGTGTATATGTACACTGTGTGAATTATTATATATATATATATGTATGTATGTGTGTGTATATATGTAAATAAATATATACATATATATATATAGTGTGTACTTGGTGGCCAAAAAATTGGAAACCCTTCCCCAGCCATGCAGGAGGACCCACCCATGGTGTACATATACACACAGACCAGTGACAGCAGCTCCATTTCTGCAAATGGTTTTGCATGCAAAGAGATGATCATGACCAGGCTCAAAATATTACTGAGGAACTAAACTGAAAAGTGCCTAAAAAAAATCCCCCTACCTTCAATCTCGCAGTGCAGACGATCAGTCCGGAGGTGTCTTCCATCAGGTCCTGGCATTCGTCCCCGAGCCAGTGCCCCCGGCGCTGCCATCTTCTCCTCTTCTTCGTCACCCGACCCAGGCGCGAGATTGGGTGATGTAGGATGGGAAAAAAACTTGCTGATCTCACTGCGCATGCGTGAAAATGCTCCTTCTGGGCATACCTGATATGGTCAAGCATGCGCAGAAGGAGCACCTAAGGGCCTCCCAGGATGTGTGATTTGGGTATTCTGGGAGGCTTGCGCTCCCATTCATTCTCGATGGCCTAGGTGATTGAGAATAAGGGGGTGGTGCTGCACCCTCTTTTTTTTAAAAAAAGTGTTGCACGTAAAAAAAAACAAACAGAATTTTTACCCTACATAAAAGGGTTGTCTACTCTTTTATGTAAAGTGGAAATTTTGAGTTTAGGTACGCTTTAACCTTGTGTGTAAATTCCTCATAGGACCAAACCAGTGTAAACATTGCATTGTGTGCCTTTAGCTGTCTGCACTGACTGGCTGCAGACAAGGAGTAAGAGACAAGTGCTGTGCTTTCCTCATTGAGTTGATCCGAGCCGGTGCCCCCGGCGCTGCCATCTTCTCCTCTTCTTCGTCACCCGACCCAGGCGCGAGATTGGGTGATGTAGGATGGGAAAAAAACTTGCTGATCTCACTGCGCATGCGTGAAAATGCTCCTTCTGCGCATACCTGATATGGTCAAGCATGCGCAGAAGGAGCACCTAAGGGCCTCCCAGGATGTGTGATTTGGGTATTCTGGGAGGCTTGCGCTCCCATTCATTCTCGATGGCCTAGGTGATTGAGAATAAGGGGGTGGTGCTGCACCCTCTTTTTTTTAAAAAAAGTGTTGCACGTAAAAAAAAACAAACAGAATTTTTACCCTACATAAAAGGGTTGTCTACTCTTTTATGTAAAGTGTAAATTTTGAGTTTAGGTACGCTTTAACCTTGTGTGTAAATTCCTCATAGGACCAAACCAGTGTAAACATTGCATTGTGTGCCTTTAGCTGTCTGCACTGACTGGCTGCAGACAAGGAGTAAGAGACAAGTGCTGTGCTTTCCTCATTGAGTTGATTTCATTGAGTTATTCATTCTGCATCGCATTTATGTGATTGCTGGAAGGAGGCTGCCATTGCCTTCCCCTTTATGTCATTGGTGCAATCTATTTATAGCAAATAAATAACTACAAAAATTAGGCAGAGGAAGGGGCGTGGTCTACTTTGACACTAGGAGGCAAAGTCAGTATTTGCATATCAGACCTTTTGAGACCCAGGGAGCTCAGGAAATGTTTAGTTGTCCAGCTACCGTGCCTTCTGGACTACAGAACTCTGCATGACCCCCCCCCCTTTGTTATTATTATTAAACAGGATTTATATAACGCCAACATTTTACACAGCGCTGCTCTCTGCTTGTACTCACACAGTAGGCCTGATTCATCAAAGCTCTCCAAGGCTGGAGAGAATACACTTTCAACAGTGAAGCTGGGTGATCCAGCAAACCTAGAATGGATTCCTTCAAAGTAACTTGATATTTGCTAGCAAATGTTTTTAATCCTGGACCAGATTCATTCCAGGTTTGCTGGATCACTGATGAAAGTCTATTCTTTCCATCCTTGGAGAGCTTTAATAAATCAGGCCCAATGATTTCAGTTGTTCTCAGAATTTCAAGAGCCTGCCCTTATACTGTGACTGATAAAATGTCTCCTGTGAAATATACTTCTGGCAGTGTGTCAGGGGAGACTGAACTCCCACTGCAATCATTTTATAAGTCTATTGATAATTCCTTTTATATTATAAATCTGGTCATCCTGTGATTGACACAGCCATGGCTGAGCTTGCAGGGTGACACCACTTTCTTTGTAATGTTTCAGGAATGCAGCGGTGGTCACCTCACAACCTTAGCCTGCTGATTGTCAATGTAAAGGGACTGCAGTGCTCTACCCTCCTGTAAGCGGATTCACAGTGTTAGACTAACAGTACAATGCTATTGTAAGAGATTCCCTGCTGGATTACAGGAAGCTATCATAAAGACAGATAAGAGATTATTGTACTATCTATTATTATTAATAAACAGGATTTATATAGCGCCAACATATTACGCAGCGCTGTACAATAAATAGAGGTTGCAAATGACAGACAGATACAGACAGTGATACATGAAGAGGAGAGGACCCTGCCCCAAAGAGCTTACAATCTAAGAGGTGGGGGAAGTAACACACAATAGATCTACATATTTATTACATTTGTTTGTGTTATTACTCATAGGCTACAGCTCAGTAATGTGTATTTTATTATCCCTAGGCATCCGGAAACAAAGTCAGCAGGCAATCTGTGCTATGTGGAAGCCAGAACATTGTGCTCAATGGCAAGGTTAGTAATCGGACATCCAAAGATTGTGAGCAAGCGTTATTATCTGCCTGAGATGGTATTTTATTTCTCTCCTATTGGAGATTTCTTCCTGTTTAGTGAAATGTTATCAGCAGGACAGGAAGTGATGGGAAATTTCTCACGGTTTTTATTAATAAAGCTCTCCAAGGCTAGAGAGGATGCACTTTCATCAGTAAAGCTGGGTGATCCTGCAAACCTGGAATGGATTTCTTTAAATCATTTGCTAGCAAATGTTTCCAATCCTGGACCAGACCTGTTCTATGTTTGCTGGATCTCCTAGCTTCACTAATGAAAGTGTATCCAGCCTTGGAAAGCTTTAATAAATCGGGCTCAGATAGCATTTAAACCTAAGCGTGGTTCTATTCCTTCTCCACACGATCCAAAACTAAGTCAGAAAAGGATGAAACATCTTGATACATTGGACCTGATCTATGAAAGCTCTCCAAGACTAGATAAGATATCATGGGGGAATGTTCTCTAACCTAGTCTTGGAGAGTTTTAATAAATCAGACTCAGAGTCTGGTGTGCTAAATGCAATACAAATGAAGAAAGATGCTGAAAGAAAGTAAATCACCCATCGCTGGCTGTGTAAGATTCTTGAACATCGCTATTTTGTTTTTTGGTACATTCCGCTGACAACATCACCATTATGTCCAATAGTGATATAGAAAGAGGCGGAATAGTGATATAGAAGAGGCGGAACTACCAGAAGTTTAAAGATTTCAGCAATATGCCATTTTTAGTATTACAGTGTGGGCTGAAGGACAGATAACTATTAAAGTGTGTCTGAAGCCAAGAACTAGCAAACAGAACCACTCCTACTAAATTATAGAGAAAAGGAGTTTTCTATGAAAAGAATAGAGAAAGAAAAGAAAAGGAGTAGTCAAAATAAGAACAGCCTGAGGCAGTGTTTCTTATCCAGGGTTTTTTGCAACCCTAGGGGTCCCTTAAACAATCAGCAATTTGTGCTTCTAGGGTCAATCACTACTGACTCTCATGATTGGATGACATTCTTCACAATGTAAGAGGCATTCTGACCACCACAATATGCCATTGGGCATATCATAAAACAGAAGTTCCCCCATGATAGGTTGAGAAAGGCTGGCCCAGGGTGACAACATCATAAATTCTCCTAACATACAGTGCTGTGAATAATGTTGTCACCGCAGGACAGGAACTGACTTATAAGCAGGATGATCAGGCCAAAATAAAAGGAAAAAAAAATTATTTGACCAGCACATGGTAACCGGTAAAAGGAAACATATGAAATTTATGTTCTTGGGTTTAGATGGGCTTAGACTTGGATTTTCCATTGAAATCCAGATGTGTGGCAACAATTGCTCCTTATCACTTGGTATTTGAATGACACAGGTACCGCTTGTCACGACTGGGAGGTTATAACTTTTCACTATGACACCAATGACTGGGAGTAATATTTCTATTGGGAGAGTGAAAGCTTTGTAATTTATTAAAATGCAATTCCCATCTCCGCCAGAAAAAATGGTGGCGCTGTTGTCATGCTAACATTAGAACAGTGGCTATTTATCGAGCAGAGAACTCTCTGCATTCTCTATTTACACCAATGGTTAGTACTCACCTGTTGTACAATCTGTTCACCAATCACTATTAATACACATTTTAGGGAACTTAAAATCACATGACAGGTCAACTGTCATGTGATGTCCAACCAATGTGACATACTAACCAATGAAATCACCTAAAAGTTGCTTTTGCCAAGAGGGGTGCTGTCCTCAAAGTGAACCTCTCATAAGAACAACATGGAAAAACCCTGAACAGGTATAAAGATAAGGACTTCTCTTTTCCCCAACATTTTGTTTATAACTGTTCCAGGTCAGTGACTCAGAAATTATAAAAGCCAGGTGGGTAACAGCTCCCATATTACCCTGATGACAGGTTCATTTTAGTCAATGGCCATCTTTGGCTATACCAAATGAGAAAATAATGTTTTATATGGATGAGGACCTCATCAAATCTAGATTTCTCGGGAATACCTGACCCCTCCTGTTTGAGCTATTGCATTCCATTTTAAGGATAAAAATCCTTTTAAATTGCGAAAGAGCGCTGCTCTGTAGTCATAATACACATTTTGTCCTGGGTTGACAACGCTGCTTCTTCTATAGATACAGTATAAGTGTTGTCACCCCAGCATAATAAAAGGGGAAAAGCCAGAAAAGATGAAAATAATGAAGCCACTCCATACCAAGGACTGGTGAGGTGCAGAATAGTTAAAGGTAGATCACCTGTCATGTTTAAAATGCTGTGTCCCCAAAGAGGGGATTATGTTCCTCTTCCTGTTCTGACACATCTTACCAGGCCATGAAAAGATGGGAAATCTCCTTTATGGGGACACTGAGCAAAACAATCCTAACAGAGGTTTTTTGTGACACCCATCAAATACCCGGAAAATGAGCGGCCCTTCTTTTCTCTTGAGCCATATGACAGCCAAAGAGGCAGGAAGTGAGGGGAAATCTCTGAGTAGGGGACACAGTCCGCTGACAGGCACTAAACTAAAAAAAAAAAAGTTTTGGCTGTATCTGGAACTCAGTTACCCTGCACTGGGGCATCTCAAGGCTACCCCCAAAGCCACCACACTAGTTAAAAATAAGCATTTAACTCTTTCAGAACAGAGGGGACATGGCAAAGGCAGAGTAGCTCTAAAAAGAGAAGGAAAGGATTAAATCCTTTATTATGTATTTTATTATTGTGTGTGTCCCATTGGTGAGATTTTCCTTACTTCCTGTAGGGGGATCACACAAGCAGGAAGTGGGGTAAAAACACCCCAGAAAGTATACATATTGTAATAAATATGTAAAAAACTACGTCCTGGTGGGCGTTGAATATTTTTTCATGGCGCATGTTTTTGCATGTATTCCTTACTGGCTAGTGGGAAGAATGTCACCCTTACAGATAGCCAAAAAGATCATTGGTGTGAGTGGTAACTGACCTGAGATTCACAAATTGCTCAAGGAATCTCCTAGCAAGCTCAAACATAAGGCTTGCGGGCTGAATCCAGCCCACCTGGCTGTTTTATATGGCCTATGGTGACTGTTCTGCATGCAAGCGCCTGACATTTGCAGGCAGAAGGACCCAGTACTTGAAAGCTAGGTAGAAGCAGGGTGGTCAACACAAGTGCCTGACCGCGCTTTAGGCAGGAGGACCCCAGTTGCTTCTTCACACTCCCAGACCCAGCACCAAGCATGTCTGTGCTAGAGTCCCGATCGTGCTGCCAGTAGTATGCTGCTGCTGCTCCGGGTATGGAATCCCAGTGGGATGATACATTAGCAATGTCTCCAGACTCAGAGAAATCGGCCTCCACCTCAGCACAGTGTCCCCTCACATAGACAGGCCAGGATAGGTCAGGTACACTGACCTCAGAAAAGCAATCACTCCCAAAATGTCCAACAAGAGAAAAGTTGATGCAGAAGGGAAACAATTATGAAAGATGGGAAAGCAAATATTTATTCATGCCTCACGAAGACAAACATATTCTTATTTTAGTAACATGATTATTGCACAGGGATGGTGTGTAATATGGTGTCTTAGGGTGAGGAAGGGTCTATACTTAGACTAGACTATACTTATACTAGACTACTAAGACTATGTATCTTATTAAAAAGTTTGGCCCGCCACTTAGCCTGTGTTTCAGATTTCGGCCCCTTATGTGGTTTGAGATTGACACCCCTGATCTAGAGGAAACCTGGTTGAGAAACCCTGATTTAGACTGTTTCAGTCTGATGTAGACTGTTTAACACACTCCGTTATCAAAATACTGGACAGAAAATGAGTCCTGGGTTTTCCTATTAACTATTTATCATTATGTAGTTGATACTTTACTGAGCCATTCCTGTAGATGAGCCAGCTGTTGGCAGACTGAATGACGCACCTTGATTTCTCATATTTATATCTTCCAGTCCCCGACTCCTGTTCAGCTTGGTGTTCTAGGTCTTCTACCTGGAGGCCTTATTACCTTTCCTCTTACATGTTTCATTTTAGGTTGTTATTAAAAATTCGGCAGCATGAATGAGATGAGTGTATGATCAGGTAAAGAATCAATAGTATTCACTTACCCGCCATGCACCCATTGAGCTTCACAACCACTTCAACTCCTTGCTCCCGCAGGCCCATGTAAATCAATGTTAAGCATTCTCTAACAACCAGCAACTTATTGGAGCATTTTCCTTGACAGAACCAACAGAGCTGTGTTGTATTTTGCACGTTTGGTAGCACTCATGTTGCCCGTGAGAGAGCGCTCTGCTGATTTACATTGTTTTTTTGAAGCAAGGGCAAAAAAACAGGCATTCCAGGACAATGTTTGATCAAATATTAATAGGTTTTGCCCTTTTTTTTTATTTTAACATCTAATCAATTTATAACATTAGATGTTGTATGGCTACGTACACACGTCAGATAATCATTGCCTAAGTCGAAATGTTGTGCCCATATTGTTGGAAAATCTGACGTGTACAGCGCTTTCCCTACTTCGCCACGACAGAATAAGAAATGACCAGGAATTACTGCTATACACTCCTATGGAGGGGAGCACAGCAGGGTGCTGCTCACTTATTCTCTTCACTGCATAGAACAGAGCAGCACTGTGTGCAGAGCTCATTCAGTTATCGCAAAAGATCATTTCCACTGACAACTCTCCGATGTCCTTCCGACATCTGTATGGGACTTTAGCCGCAGCTGCCATCACTTTGCAGCATCTTACATGGAGATTCCCCCCTTCTCCTCTTGGTAATTCAAAAAAAACAAGAAGATCATTTGTTTTGTGAATGACTAGGAGGAGAGGGGGACATAGCCAGCTACAATAGTCCCTTATTATCATCGGGCATTTGGTGATCCAGAGGGGTGGATAACCAAATGATGTTGTAGGACACTAAAAATATACTTTTACCCAGACGACAGAAATCGATCATCTATATGGTCCTAAATGCATGTTTACTGCTCCTAAACTTGTAAGAGCATTATGCCCACTGTTGGGCTTTACATTTATAAATATTTATATATTTTTTGATAGCTTGCTGTTCCATAATGCCTTAAGTATGGCATAGGATTAGACTGCTCCCTTCCTCATTGCTTTTAATCGCCTGTTTGTTTATCTCAATAATCCTCAGTATTCACTACCTGTCCTAGGTATTCGTGTGAACATATTTTTACTTTTGTTGTTGTAAATACCTAGAAGATGCCTAAAACCTACTCAGCATAGCCAACCTGAAATATATCGTTCTTTTTAATCCACTTCAATGTGGAAAACTACAGACCGCTCTCTGTGTTTATGTACACAAGGAGTTTGATATACAGAAAGATAAGAGGCAGTTTACTTTACTTCACCTTGCTGGTCACTTTACTAAGTGCAGTAAACATTCATTTTGTTCAACAAACAGATCCAATTGGCCTGATTTATTAGAGCTCTCCAAGGCTGGAGAGGTTACACTTTCGTCAGGAAATCTGGGTGATCCAGAAAACATGGAATGGAGTTCTTCAAAGTCATTTGCTATTTGCTGGCAAATGTTTTGAATCCTTGACCAGATCAATTCCAGGTTTGCTGGATGAAAGTGAATCCTCTCCAGCCTTTGGAGAGCTTTAAGAAATCAGGCCAAATGTCTTAACGGCCCTAAAAATGATGGAGTATGTGGAAGTTGTGTGGTACATTAATTGTCTCGTGTGAAGTCTCTGCTCTAACTCTTGATATGGTTCCTATCCAATTAGGAGATTGTATGTTCCAGCTCCTTGGTTTTGGATTGTCTGTACATGTCTGTACAAGAATGGAAACCCCTCAAAAAGCCACAGCAACTGAGCAGACCCCAAACCTTGGTGCCACCATCACCTATTGAGTCCCCGAGAAAGTTGTCAGTATAAAGAAGAAGTTTAATCTGCTTACTGCATTATAGTTGAATTTCTCTTTCCTGGTTTTATCACTTTTCTTTTAATAACATGCTGTTTTCATGACACACCTTATTTTAGAACTACCGGTAGTAAATTCATGCTTCTCTCAGCAATGCAGGCAGGCTATTGTTAGTGGAAGGAACTGGCGAGGAGCTGAACATAGCTTCCTCAGAACAGGAAGACATTGTGATGTCCACATGTGAGTTTTTGCCTCCTTAAAGAAAAAGCTGATACCAGTGAATTAAAGGGGACAGTCAGGTTGGTGGGGAAAGGGTTAGATTATGCATTGTTAGATGTGTCCTCCATCCAGAAAGGGAGGCAGCCCCTGTTCGGTTTGCTGCAACTTTTAATGCTTTTCGTGAGAAGGTGTGAAGTCAAAGTAAGCAATTTCAGTCTAGGAGAGGAGCATGTACAACTGTCTCAAGACCAAGGTTACGTACACACGTCAGATGATTCTCGGCCAATAATCGCCTCAAGGTTGATATCGGACGAGAATCTGGAGTGTGTACAGCATTTGTCATCCGAACGACCATCCTGGCGGATCCATGGCCAATGTACAATCGTAATGAAAGTGAATGAGAGAGCACAGTAGGGAGCCGCTCCATCATTCTCTCCCCTCCCCTCTCTATAGATCATGGTGCTGTATGTACAGAGCTCATTCATACATTGTGCAGTCATTTGGAAAGGATTGTGAAAGATCCTTTCCAACGACATTTATTGCACGTGTGTACCCAGCCTAAAGGTAGAGCTGGTATTCAGCTTTAACTCTCTGGCATTTGTCTGCTGATTTAAACAGCCTCTGACATGAATAAATGTTGAGCAATACTTTAGTTTCAATAGGTTAAACCTTCAATAGTGAAGAACACAACTTCGATTTACAACTCTTGTTCATTGAACCAGAAGGCATTTATACTTCTTTAGGTCTAAATACATCCATGGTCAGCATTTAAAACCGGATAAATGTCTGCAGTTCTTGCAGCCTCCATTGAAATTAATAGAATGCAGTTGGTGATTGCAGTATAGTACTGCACAGGGGAATATAGTAGGTATTTTACAAAAAACCATTTTAGGTTCCTACTTTTTACAATGAACCTAAACTAAAAAACAACAAGAAGTCACCAAGAGGTAGAGCTAACTAAAGACATTCAAAGTCCTGGCTTCTGGTGGCTTTTTGCATGGTGTAGACAAAGTCAAACACTGCGCATGCACATCTGTTGTCATTTAGTGGCTTAAAAGGATTGCCATGCACACACAAGTTCTTTCTGGAGTTGGTAGCAAGGATATTGGCTTCATGGGAGACACCCGTGACAGATTCCTGTACAGGTAACTGTGTGCTGTAATCAGCATGTATGGTGTGCATACTTCCTGATCATATAGAAAAGAGGAGAGATAGGTGCCTAGCGTTCTGAATATGATAAATCTAGTCTCAAAGAAATTGCCAAATCCCCATGGGGTATAATAATAAGCAAAATCAAGACAGAAAAAAAGGGATGTTGTTTTTTGGCAAACAATAATATATATATATATATATATATATATATATATATATATAAATAAAGTTTACACAACTTCGTCCTGAATCCACATTACTTTATGGGATTCCCAAGGTTGAATGTTAAACTGAGTTCAACTAACATTCATCAATAATAGAGATTAAACATTGGAACCTAAATTCACAGATAGTATACAAGATTTTTATTCTTATAAAACAGCATTCTTATAAAACAGACCGTAGCAGTAATAAGTATTAAACAAGGGTTCTAATTAGTTCATAATAAACCAAATAAGTATATAGATATATAAAAGTCAGTAAGTAAAAAGTTCATTTCCTCTTTAATATGATTGTATCTTTATTAGGTTGCTTTAAAAAACAAAGCTGAGTACTATTTGCTATACTTTGTTTGCTCTGATATTTAAACTTTTTGGGTTGGCTTTGGGACTATTCCCTGCATCTCTGCCCAGACAATTCCAAAGAAATGTAAAACAGTGACAACAGTCTGCGTTCAGTGTACACAGCTGTCTGACATCGTCCAACAGTATTTATCTCTGTTTAAGTAGACCTGCCAGGAATGCACCTTGTGTGCGGGCCAGACAAACCCCAGGAGAACGCCAAGTGCCTACAAAATCTCTGCTGGCACCTTCTACCTTTTTTTATGCCTCTTCTCTATTGTGTGCAGTATAAAGTTTCTGCTGGCTTCTAGAATAGCCAGAACAGCTTTCAAACTGTTACCCCCCAGGTAAAACCAATCAACATCAGACACAGAATTACAGCCAGACAAAACAGCTACACATACAAGTATCAAATATGGCTCCTTTACCCTTCAGAATTTGCACCGTATGTGTTTATAAAACTGTTTTATGTTGTTTGCTTTCCTTCATTGATGCTTTGGGCACAGCAGGTTGTTGAATGTTGTTATAAAGGGATGGAACATTTCCAAGTATTGCAACCATCAAACGTTTATTTATATTCCTGATTTTTTTTTTATATGACCCTATTTAGAAAAGGGAAAAAAGAGGCACAAACAAATGCTTGCTATTGGTTGAAAGTTTCTGCAAACTCTATTAATGTTTCCCATTTCACATTTCTGTGGTGGTGTTCTGGGTCCTGTGCAATGTTATCAGCTCCACTCAGTTCTGCATTTAAACTACAGAACACCTCTGTGTGATCGTTACTTAGTAAGCCAGGTTGAAAAAGTCCATCAAATTCAACCACTAGAGAAATAGACATATCCCAGATATCAAACTCTATGGACATATTTGATTCAGAGGAAGGCAAAAAAAATGTTCTCTGGATCAACAGTCTTTTATCTCTGATGGAAGTGAAAAAAAGGGGTTTTCTCTGTCTAACATAGCTTCTGTCCTAGGGTGAGAACGCTGCTCCTCCAAACATACACTGTGTCGTCTCTTTAGGACAGGAAGTTTACCATTAGCAGGATTACCTGGTAAAAAAAAAAAAACACAATTAAAAAGGAAATTAATACAATTTCCTAACAAATTGCATACACAAATGATAGACGTGTAAAGAACTTTTAGTCACTGATATCCACATGCATTCAGTGTACACAGTAGGTGAGGCTTCTGTGGAATCCATACAGTGCGTCAGTGCAGTTACGATTCATTTATTTTCAATAGAAAGGAAACCCTGATCTTGGTGCTCCCAGAGTGCACACCTACACAGGTTCCCAACTGAAGCAGGAGCCTGCCATTGCTAACATGCCATTCTGCAAATGCTGGCTGTAATGCTTTAACCTCTAGAACCATGTACACACGTAAGATGATCCTTGCCCAAAAATAACATTTGTTCTCTTCTTGGTTGAAAATCTGGCAAGTGTACAATGGTCCCTCAATATCATTTATCAATCTGCTATGGTGGATTAATGAGTAACCAATCGAAAATGACCACAGTGCATTTCAGCAGGGTGCCACTCTCTCCTCTACAAAGAAAAGTGCTTGTATGTTGTCACTGGAAACGATGACAAAAGATGGTTTCCAGAAATAATCATCTGACGTCCATTGGGTGGCTGTACAGGGCCTAATTTTAATACAAATCTGAAATTAGCCGATGAGGAGTCATTGACTTGTACTTTAGGGTTATTATTAATATTACACAATAATTATGTAGCGCCAACATATTACACAGCTCTGTACAAAGTCCATAGATATGTCACTGTCCCTCACAATCTAATGTCCCTCCCATAGCCCTATGTCATTAATACAATCTAGGGTCAACTTTGGGGGGAAGCCAACTAACCTAACTTCATGTTTTTGGAATCTGGGGGAAAACCGGAGTACCCAGAGGAAACCCACGCAAACACAGCAAGAAGCTGCAAACTCCATGCAGATAGTGTCCTGGCCGCAATTTGATCGCAGGACCCAGCGCTGCAAAGGCTGGAGTGCTAACCACACGGCCATGCTGAACCGTGGGTTCCTTTACATTTATTATGGGTTTCAAATCTCTGTATTTAGTGTAATAGCCAGAAAACTGGCAAGTTCCAAACATCTTGTAGTGAGCTGGCATCTCTGCCTGAAATTCCAACTTCACCTCCCTCCAATCTTTTCTTTATAACATAAAGAAGTCTCTATTGTAGTATAAAAATGAGAAGGCAGGACAAACAACCCCTGCTTGAAATTAGAGGCGTGCATGCAGGATCAACAGGTAGTTTTCTGTACCTGCAGCATTTTAAGATACACCAGACTTATAAAATATTTGCAGATATGTCCTGAATGATTTTTTTTTTTTTTCAAGTTGTCCAGATTCTTGCTTCTCTTTGTTAAATAGGACTGCTAATTCTCATCATCTTGCTATTCATTTTTGTTTTGCAGACATTAGTTATGAATGATTGTATCATCCGGGGGGACCTGGCCAATGTTCGAGTCGGACGACATTGCGTCATCAAAAGTCGAAGTGTGATTAGACCGCCATTTAAAAAATTCAGCAAAGGGTGAGTTTCTTGCAAGTTCTCAAAGTTTAATTTGTTGGATTGTTTTACAGAACCTCTTGCTATTGACAAGTTTTATAAAAAATCTTCCCAGCCATCTCCACTGTTAGTATACATAGATGTATGGTGTCATAATGGAGAGGTTTGGAAGTCACCAATTACAATCCGATAACAGTTTTGCATTGTGCAGATATTAAGTGAGTGCCCAACACCCTGGAAATTTTCAGTGTGTCTCTGTCTTCCTGTTAGACCTCACTGAAATAAAAGCCCAGCTTAGGCTATGTACACGTCAGATGATTATCGTCCGATACAAGCTTCAGAAAAATCTGGCTTGTGTACTGTCCGAGATCATTCATGGATCCTTCCTGGCGGATCCACGAATGACAGCAATGGAAGTGAAGGGAGTAGAGCACAGCGGGGTGCCGCTAGCTCGTTCTTCCCACTCCCCTCTTCATAGAACAGAACAGCGTTGTATGTACAGCACTCATTCATTCAAATTTTGGTCTTTTCTCGTTGTGAAAGATCGTTTCCAACAACAAAAGTCTAACCTGTGTACACAGCCTTAGTCTGGCCACACATGGGGTTTCAATTTACCTATTTTATCAATTTACCAACTGAAAATCCTTTCTATTTTTCTAAATTGACATTATCTTAATCCGAGTACCTTATGGGTTTTTGGCTCAGTTTCCGGCTCGTTTGACTTTTGGAGTATACACACATTCTTTAATAACTGAG
Source organism: Pyxicephalus adspersus (assembly GCF_032062135.1). Taxonomy (NCBI): domain Eukaryota; kingdom Metazoa; phylum Chordata; class Amphibia; order Anura; family Pyxicephalidae; genus Pyxicephalus; species Pyxicephalus adspersus. Next base: position 14,591,701 of record NC_092864.1, on the reverse strand, counting down.
AGATCAGTTAAGTGAAAATATAACAGTGAATTCTCTTTTTTACTGGTTGAAAAGATTTGATAATTATGTAGAATTTACCTTAAAATTAAAAAAATGCAAGCATGCAGTCTCTTTATTGCATGTTTTCTCTTCTGCACTGAACAGACTTATTTGCTTGTTCACAAGTTACATTATTCCAACCCAACCAATCAATATGGCCAGAGATAGTGACAAGTGAAGACAGCAGCTTTCATAAAGGTGGCGGCTGCATTAGAGTTCCTTTTTTTCAGGCTTTTTCAACAAGTAAAATACCTGTTGAACCTGCCACGAATGCATTGTCATTGCCACAGCTTTCTGAAAACTACTTATTCCCCCTCCATGTAATGGAGGTCCAGTCTGGGTGACAGACTATAGACAACTGACAGGTTCACCAGATAAATAAAGAAACCAGAAAAGTAATGCAGGCACCACATCTAAGGACCGGTAAGCTGCAGTGTATCACAATATTTGTTTTGCGTTTAGATACTCTTTAATTCTCATGCCAATGTTTTTCTGGGTCAGGTAAGAAAATAAGTTGGTCTATAATTGATTTGTATGGTCAATGCAGACATGTCAATGGTTCATTCTCTGGTTTTTATAAACAAGCCTCCGCATTTTATAGTTTACAAAATATGTCTAAAAGCGTTCCAAACATGTTTTATCCTCTAAACAAAAGGCAGAGACGTGTCTTTTTTGAATTATACAGAAATGAGGCTTTATTAAGTGTTAATGATACCAGGGACCTATATACCGTCCTGGTCACGTTGCATGATATTAATAGGGCCCTAAAATAATCCCATTGGGATATTGTTGTCACCTATTCAGCGTGTTCCATTTATGCAATAGCATTAAGTAGAGTGCAGGGTTTTGGGTTCCGTAGTGTTATTTAGAGACCCGCCTCATTCTGGTGGTAATTAGCACAAACACATTAAAGCTTTAAAAGAACAAATTGATTTGATTGTTAAAAATAATAGCAAGGGCTTTTTTCAGAGGCAAATAATTAGGCAGGTGGACTAAACTAGGGCGGGAGGGTACATGTGCCAGTAACGACTTGTGCTATATCCGTGTGACTGAGGTGCATGTAGCTTCACGTTCTCTGGCATTGTGAACCCAAGTAATATATAGCCATGAAAGTCCACAGTGATTTAAGCTATACTGATTACTTTATGCTGCACCATTTTTTTTAAAAGACTGCACTGCAGAAGTGAACTTTTTTACATGTGGTTCCCATTGCTATTCATGAGAGATAAAAAGACATAATACATGTTAAATAAAATATTAAAAAGGTTAAAGGTTTATGCACATGTCAGATAATAGTCACCCGAGACTAACAGTCTGACATGTGTAAAGTGGTCCCCCGACTGTTTGGGAACAACAGCGTTTCACTCCTATGGAGCTGGGTGTTGCTTGTACCCCCCCTCCCCTCTCTACAGAATAGAACGGTTCTATGTGCACAAACACTCATGCGTTTTTCTGTCACTGGGAACGATCACCAAAGATCATTCACAATCCTCTGATGTCCGTCTGACATCTGTACTTTGGCTTAGAGGCTTTAGTTTCAAAGACTATTTTATTGCAGCAATATTTCTTAGCGACAGTGGTCGCCAACTACTAAATTTTGTTGGTCCTGGAAAAACTTTGATATGATTTGCAATTTTTATGTTTTATTAATATTAAAGCAAAAAAATTATTCTAATAAATTCTTATATTCTGAATAACAATTTTCCCCTTTATATTGCACTAAAATCACAAACTGTACTAGAGATGGAAAATCAAGGGAGGCGCAGCGTGACGTCAGTGTAGTGTTAAGTTGTATGAGGTTAGCGAGCTGTACGCTTAAGTATTGTTTCCACCATTACAACAGTCACCCCGCACCGCTAATACTGATTCTCATCTGATTGTTTTGTTTTGCTCTTTTAGGTAAGTATGACCTTTACTGTGTATTTTCTTTAACTGTTATATTTAATGAAATAAACCCATAATGAGTGAGAGAAAGCAAACAAATATTTTGCATTTCTTTAGTAATACCAAAGATAATGCAACTAATGATAATAGTATCAATAGTAATACTTCACTGTGAGCTGATCAATAAATCAGAGCCTCCACAGTACTTGTCTGTCAGGCACCATTAGGAAGATCATTAATTTACAAATGTATTTATCTTTTTTAAAAAATTTGTATTAATGGTCCGCGGGATTTAAATCTATGAATTTAGTGGTCTGTGAGGCCTGAAAGGTTGGCGACCGCTGTGCTAGGGGGTCCCTAAACAATGAGCAATTTATGTCTCCCAGATCAGTTAAACAGACACCAATGATCTTTTTGGTTATGTGTAAGGGTGATATTCTGACCCTTGGTCAGCAATTTCAGAAACAATCTTCCTACTGACCACCATGCTAAAGTACTGTGAGCTGTCTGTATAATAATTATAGAATGGGTTCCCTGAATACCCCTGTTATAAAAAGGCCAAGAAACACTGGATTGGAAGAATACTACTTTTTGCCCCTGACAGCTGATACTCTCCTCTACTCTTGGAATATGAGTGGGCCCTTAGTATATTCACATACAATACTGAAACACTGGAATGTGATGATGTCAGTGAGAGATTATACATAGTTCTAGATGTACAAATAAACATTTGGTGTCTGCTCAGGCTGATGACATGTGAAGCACTACCTTTTACCTGACCAGGTGCCTAGATAGCCCTGGCTGCAAGTCCTGGGGGAGCTAGGTTCCACTTTTAGGTTTCCATTATTAGGCGGGTCATTATTGCAGAAAGGGACGGTCAATAGTGGCGCCCTGCAATGGAATGTGAATAGGTGACTCGGCCAGGTTTAGTTCGGCTTTAATATGTCCAAGGATTCCCCCTCCAGCCATCCTTAAGCAGAGAAGTCACCACTATGATGACTTGTAATGGATTCTTAAAACATGGGACTTCTGTTAGCTGACACTGTTCTACCCATGTGAAATGGAGACTAAAGCTCCACTTGCTGACAGTAAAAATTTACAGATACTAATCTGGTAAATTTAAGTTCTGCTCAAAAACAAAACTTGATTTCAGGAAGTCACAGAAGTTGAGATTTGCATAATGCCTTCTTAGGGAAGTTTTCCCATGGATCTGTACTAAGTGGTCACTTACTTAGAAAGACACTGGTCTAAAATGTTTTCAAAATAATTTTGTGCATGCGATTTTTCAATTTTGCTACGCACCAGTATTTGTAATGTGTTTCCTGCATTTGATCTCATCTTTTTCCAGAGTGGCATTTTTCCCATTACACATTGGGGACCATGTCTTCATAGAAGAAGACTGCGTGGTGAATGCAGCACAGATTGGATCCTACGTACACATAGGAAAAAACTGTGTCATTGTAAGTGTCCAGTGTTGGTGATGGAGTCCAATTTAATCTTGTTCCTTCAGCTTCCTTGTATTTTCTATTAATAACCCGACTCTCTCCTCTACAATCTATTATGAATGCTGCAGCCAGACTCATCCATCCTTCCCTCCGCTCCTCTTCTGCTGCATCCCTTTGTACTTCTCTTTATTGGCTTCCATTTCACCTTAGAATCAAATTCAAGCTCCTGTGCTTTGCCTTCAAATCCCTACACAGTTATTGTCCAACTTACCTGACCTGATAGAATAATACTCCCCCAGCGGCTCTCTTCATTCCTCCAATGATCTACTAATGACTTCCTCACTCATAACCTCATCACACTCATGGCTCCAAGACTTTTCTAGAGCTGCCCCGACTCTTTGGAATGGGCTTCCTTGTCCTATTCAGCTTGCTCCTACCTTCTGTTCATTTAAAAGAGCACTTAAAACCTGTCTTCCTCTGTCTCTTAAAACCCTCACAACTTCCCATCACTCCATATCTCCCCACCTATTGTGTGAGACTTCCCCCACCGCCTAGATTGTACGCTCTTCAGGGCAGGGTCTTCTCCTCTTCCTGTGTCACTGTCTGTTATTGTCTGTCATTTGCTACCCCTATTTATTGTACAGCACTGTGTAATATGTTGTCGCTATATAAATCCTGTTTAATTATTATAATAATAATAATTATTTTTAATAAATAGGATTTATATAGTGCCAACAAATTATGCAGCATTGTACAATAAATAGGAGATTCAAATGAAAGACAGATACAGACAGTGACACAGGAGGAGGAGAGGACCTTGTCCAGAAGAACTTAAAATCTAGGACAGGCATGGGCAAACTACGACCCAATACGGTTGTTTCTCTGGCCCTTTGGGTGTTCCGTGGCTCTGGCCAGTGACACACCGGGCAGGGTCAGGGGAAGAACCCCGCTGGATGGGGGTGCACCGGCCAGAGCCACGGAACATGTCCCCCATTGGTATCCCGGCTCTGGGCAGGACCACAACCCGCCCACTCTCCTATCAAAAGGCTCAGATCTGCGATAGGAGAGTGGGCGGGGTCGTGCTATCATGACATCACATTCAGTGGCGTCATGATGCATAACCCCGCCCACTCTCCCATTGGCCTGGCCCCTCTTTCAAATTTTATAATGTGGCCCCTGACTGAAAAAGTTTGCTCACCCCTAATCTAGGAGGTGGAGGAAGTAACACACAAAAGGAGGGAGGATATGGAATCCTGGGAAGTAGCGACGGTTTCAAAAGACAGAAGAAGACGGGTTGACAAGTTTGAAAAAATGGGTTTTAAGGGCTCTTTTAAATAAGCAGAAAGTAGGAGCAAGCCGCATAGGACGAGAAAGACCATTCCAGAGAGTGGGGCAGCTCTAGAAAACCCTTCATACTAATTCTGTACCTGGTTACTTTGTTACAGGGCAGAAGATGCGTCTTGAAGGATTGCTGCAAGATTTTGGATAACACTGTTTTGCCTCCTGAAACCGTAGTTCCTCCTTTTACTGTGTTTTCTGGATGCCCTGGTGAGTAGAGCTGGGGATGGAGCCTAGGTGACAGTGGAGGGGTTAATAAATTGGTGGCTGAGATCCTGATAAGCGGGAACAGTCACCCTGGACAACACGCCATCTTTAGCATGTGCAGGAGCGTGAAGTCGAGCCCTCCAGCGATTTACTGTAGAGAAAAGAGTGTTGAAAAAGGTTTTCTACCCTTTCCAATCATCATTTTCAAAGAAACCTGAATAAAACCCAATAAAACTGTCAGCTGGGTCAGTAAATCTGATATCTTTATTATCTAAAATCTTTATTACCTTTATTATCTAAAATCTTTATTACCTTTATTATCTAAAATCTTTATTATCTTGAATTTGGTCAACTTATATTAATTATTGTAACCAGTGCAGATTACCCCCCTTTTATCACCACGTTATTGATGCCTATGTGCCCACATCCAAATTCAGCAGCATTGGCATGTGTATATTTAGCAACAACTGAGAGTAATTTGCAAAAACATTTGTTGTCCCCTCATGCATAGTTTTTATTATAGTATTACAGATGCATAAAACTTGTACCAAATTTTTTTTCTTTTGCATCTGTATCTAACGCTTAGATGGTACTGCGGATGAACACTGTAGCCTGAAGGTAGCAATGTTTATCTGCAAGTAAAATATTTTTATTTGTAATAATAAAGCCTCCAGCCCTCTTTGTTGAATATGACAAGGTTAACACACTAGTTCCCAGTTGATAATTGGCACCTGAGGTGTCCAAGGTGGTCGGGATAAAGAACCACCAGCCCTGCACTATGTCAGAAAAATGTTTAAAAAGGTATCCCTTTGCCAGGGGGCTTCAAAATCCAGATTGTGGGTGGGAAGAGATCAGTGATTTCAAATGTAGTTTCTCTGTGTTAGAAATGTCTTATTACATGAAGACCGTCATATTTATTCAACCTGTCGGTAGCTTGGGCTTTGTGTTCATTGCTGCACTATGATCGTGCTATACTGCTTCACTCGCTCAAAGCACAACTTACATTGGGGATAATTGTTCCTAGTTGTTTGGCAGGGGTGCTGACCCTACTATTCGCTCAATTTTTAAATTTATAAATAAATGGCCTGCTGATTCTACAACAGCACAGATCAAATATTACAGCCAACCAATTGAAAAAAGGTCCTATTATTCCGTTAAAAAAATAGACTTCTGGCAACTCTGGCTAGAAAAGATTTTTTAACTTTTTTAGGCCACTTTAGGGAATTTTCTGCTGTTGTTTCCCTAGAACAGATGTAAGATAAAAAGCAAATATCTGACTGATCACTATGGGTCAAAAAAGAGCAATATTAATATTATAGATACTTTATTATGTGAGTGTCAATCATCTGATTTCTCTTTTTGTTTAACAGTTTAGGCCTCTTCTCTGGTGAACTCCCAGAATGTACGCAGGAATTGATGATTGACGTGACGAAGAGCTACTATCAGAAGTTCTTACCACTCACCCAGATATGAACAGGACATTTTCCTTTACCTTTGGGCTGTTTACGTCAGTTTTTGTTTTATATATGTATATATTACCATTTCTTGCATTCCATTGCTCTAAGGCCCTCATCCCCCCTTTAACACTATATTTATTTTTACCCCAAGACCTGCTCTGCCCGGTGACGGTTCAGTGCTGTCAATGACAGTTTCTGGATGACAGAATTCAGCGTCCTCACTGCCACTCCGGTCCCTCGGTTTGCATTACCTTCCTGGGCATGTACTGCAACAGATTAGCACTTGTCATCTCAATAAACATTTGCTTTCAGTAGAACTCTTTTTATTGTGTTGTGATGAACGTCAATTTCAGCAAATGTTATGCTGCTTTCAGCCAAATAATGTCCTTACATTACCATTCTGTCATTTATGTATTCAGAGGAATGTTATAATCTAAAATGGTGTGTGCTTTCTCTGGACACTTCCTGACAGCCCCCTAGCCTGGACGGCTTTTGTGTGGCTATCTAGGGCTGCCAGGACCTACCAACAATTAGACCAGAGTGCATTTTAAAATGTTGGTGGGTATCCTAGAAAAAGACATTAGGCCTGATTTATTAAAGCTCTATGACCTGAGTGAGCCAGCGAACTTGGAATGGATCTGGTCCACAATTCAAAACATTTGCTAGAAAATAAAAAAAATCCATTCCAGGTTTGCTGGATCACCCAGCTTCACTGATGAAAGCCAATTGTGAAAGGAAAGAATGTGTTCAAATGATGAAACAAAGGGGGCTGCATAAAGGAGGAAGCATGCCTTGATGCGGAGGGGTTCCACCGCCTGTTTAGAAAACATTTACCTACCCCTCTGGGCACTTTACAAATAGACCAGTGGGGGTGTACTTCTGAAGTTTGTGGTGGGTTATTTTTAAGGACCAACCCACATCCCAGTTCCCATGTGAATACTTCTAGGCTTGGCAGTTGGCTGCTTAGACATCCAGTCATAAGTCAAAGAGCTAGAGTCATGTGCTCCATCATACCTAGAATTACAGGGGATTTTATTTGTCTCTAGCAAGTTAAAGGAGCCTCGGAGGAACGTGAGAAAGTATCAGCGGAAATGGTGGTCTTGGTGATGGTGGAGGTATTCGTATTCAACTTGACCTGTTACTTTAAAATACGTTTGCTAAAAGGGAAGACATAAGAGTTGTAAAATTCAACTTGCTTCCAAGCAAAAAGGTAATGTGCCACCCAGCAACACATTTGTGATTCTGTTCCTGCTGCCTCACCACATTTGACTCACAGGTACACAAATGAAGGAATAATCTCTCGTCACACATTTTGTTTAGTAAAACCCACAAAGTTATTCAGAACTGATAAGATGTGTATAGTCACCTTCAACAAAACACAGAAAATGCAAAATCATCATCACCTGAAAGGTGCAATTAAGTATTACATTCTTGGGAAAATTCACACATGGGTCAGCCCAGTTATTACATCTCTATTATCCTGTTAGTGCATCTTTATTATCCTGTTAGTGCAGGATATGCTTGTTTGTAGATAATAAGCTCAGTCAACCTTGACAGGTAAGGGTAATGCAAGTTTTGTCCACTGACAACCTTTATTCTACATTTAAAGTAACCCTTGTAGTCCAGGGCAACTAAGTGCAGCCAACATAGTAGCCAAAACAAATTCCTAGCCCCCTATTAAACACTTTTCTTGCCTATTGATGAAGTCCCTCATCCTTTCTATGTAATCCTGGGAAAGCCGAAGATCTCAATTTTAAAGAATTCGCTCATTTGATTATTCTTGTAAGATGTGGCCTAAATTTGGAGACCTCTGGTGGAATTTCCCTGTGTAGAAGGATCTGGATAGTGTTCAAAAGTGAGAGACCAGAGTAGGAGGTGTAAGGAATGAGTGCTCTGGAGAATAAAATGTGGAGTTGCTTCCAACCCTCCAAGGTCATGTTAAAGCAGAACTAAACCTATGATTCTCACATGTCTATGTTGCTTTGCAGGGTGCCATCATCTTCTCTTCCTGAAGATGTTCTTCGGCCATCTTGATTGTCCTTCCGTAATGACCTATCTCCCATGCAGAAATGCGGGAGTTCAAATGCATGTACAGCTTAGCTTTTTGACAGATACCCAAAGGTATCAGGCAGGTAGGAGGTATTCTTCTGCAATGATGATCTGCCTGATTGTGGATTCCTAAAAGTAGACCTTTAGTTAATTTTTAGGGGGCGAGACACGGGGCCAACCCTTTTATTATTTAAATGTTCCACAAAATGGCTTTTCAAGTGCAGTTAAAACTGCAGTTCATTACACTCTGATGGTTAAGGTCAACTTTACACATATACATTGAGGTAACACTTTTGTGCCCGTGTATGAAGCCCACCAAAGCTCCACTAGGTTTGAAGAGCCATGAGTTGGTGGATGAGTTGATCCGTCTCGGTTCTTTATCCTTATTTGTAGTTCCTATGTTGAACTCCAATGTAGTGTGCAGTACAATATGGGAGGCATAGGTTTAGACAGGCGCATAGACCAACATTTCTGACCATGTACGCCACACAGGAGATGGAATGGGTTATCCCCCATAATCCCTCACCACTTTTATTACTGTTAGAGGCACCTCTTAGCCAAACAAAGTACATTCATCCCGCTTGTATTCTATATAAACTGTGTAATGCAAATATAATATTGCTCTATACCATTCTAAAGAAAGAATTTTGAAGTAAATCGGACTATGATGTTGGAACTTGGTAGGCACTTTAAGTAAACCTGTTACAAACCTGGGTAATTTAAACATCAACATATAAAATGCAATCTATAAACAGTGTTACCCTCTTGCTAGAAGTATTTTGAATGGTCAATTGACATGAATTTAAGGTTCTGGCTTTATATAACCTAAGAACCCATTCACAAATTTGTCTTACAGTAACATTACCTCGTAGCACCTTTAAAGGTACTATTCTTCCTGATCCTTAGATGTGCTAAGTACTTTTAAAGAACAATCCCCCCATTCAGTGGTTGTATAGAAGTCTATGGTTGTACTGCACAGGTGTGGCCATGGGAAAGAAGATTTTTAAACTGACTCACAAAATACATCACAAGTGGACAATACAATGTGTGATTGGTAAATTCAGCCGCTCCTTGTGATAAAAAAGCAAATAATGCGCAGTAATGTAAATAACATGATGGTAATATGTAATGTTCTAGTGAATAGACCTTACATCCCTGAATGAATTGCATGGCCTAATAATGATGTGCCAACATTTAGGCAAATCTGTATGATGCACCTATTATTATTATTAGCCAGTATTTATAGAGCACCAACATTGTCATACCACTAACTGTCCCTTAAAGGGGCAGTTAGTAGGCTAAAAAATCCCCTCCACTTCCTATTCACTCATCTCTTCCTCTTATGCTCATGAGGCAAGATCAGTCAATATTAATGCTTGTTGGAAGTCAAAGTAACTGGTTTACCAACACTAAAAGTAAAATAAAGTTATCAATATTAATATGCAAATGCTCAACATTGTACATGGGAATTTAGGAAAGTAATCAAAGTCTTCCTTAACTTCTTTATTATTTTTTTCATTGAATGTAAAAGGCATGGTGGGATGGATCAACTAGAGTTTCCCCAGGAAGTGTTTACATACCCCAGTTCACCAATCACTGCCTATGAATTAATCCATCCCCAGCACCCTTCTAGCTAAAGTATGCACCGCTCAGCTGCCAGCAGGAAATGTTCAATAGGATGCTAGGGATGCATTGTGTCTGTGAAGAAAAGGAAGGAGATTGTGTCCCAGTTGATTATACCACATCAACACATGGAATATGCCATCACCATAGTTGGATCATCCAACTTATCATTTCTTTAAATACTCCACTGATATAAATTATGGAAAAGCGGGAAGCATTGTCACCTGAAAACAGAATGTTAGGAAATCTGGATTTGGAAGGAGTTTTTAAAAGCATATCAAAAACCACAGTGTGCATTGATCAACGTTGCTGCATAATAATTGAATTGTTTTTTTTGGCAACCCATAGATCTTTAGGAGTATGGGCTTATCCAGCACCACAGGTCTTTATAAATATGCTCCTTAGAACAGCGTTAGGTGCCTTTCCTTTGTGCAGTTTATCAGAACATACTGTCCTACAATCTTACCAAAAAGTGTAAATATCACTTGGCTTCCTATGTTTTTCCTAAATGCGGTGCAGTTATGGATTAACCAGTCACACTGGCCCATGTGTTTCTTTTAAAATGTCCACACTCACTGGGGCATGGTTCCTTGTGCCAGCTCGGAGAGACTAGCCAGGTAATGGAGACACGGTGCTCCAACCTTAGCCACAGTATCTCCGCATGTGCTTGGCAGCCTCAGGACTGATACAAATAACAGGTGATTAGTATCCAGTGATAATTAATGGCTTCCGAGTAATGACTTCCCTGTGTGGGAGGATTTAGATTCACAATGACATAGTGTTCTTATTGTTTTATCTCTAAATGTCAAGCTTATGTTTTGCTTTTCTGAATGCGGACAGATTTATATTAAACAAATATATTTGTGTCCATTCACGGTGCAGGAGCACTGCAAGGGGGGAAGGTGTAGGTTGCAACTATTTCTCTCCTTACTCAGCCAGTCTGTTTTTCTTTTATAGTTTTTTATTGTAAAGGTTTAAAGGATATAACAGAAAAATAAATTTGATGTTAGTAAAATAGGGAGGAAGGAGGAGAAGAGTAACAGGATGGTTTACTAGAGTTCAGAGATGGTCAATGAGATGCAAAAAAGTAGACTTTTGTGTGCAAATAGCAGTGAAATGGGCTTACTACAAACTTTGATTGACCTTATCTAAAGTGAAATTGCTCTTATTTTACCTACCTTTTTTGCTGAAAATTTACTTACCATACCCAGGCAATCCTATGCATTCCTAATGTCACGATGAGATCTTGTGCTGGTTCATTTATATTTGAGAATGTCCAATGACGTGGTGCCCAAAATCAGGCATGCCAAGAAGGAGAGACCCGCAACCTTCTAGGAAATGTGAGGTACGTATGACTGGGCATTTAAAAGGCATATAGATGCGATTTATTGAGTGAAGATTCTCAACTCCTTGAACTCATCCTCAATTTCTGTACAACCTCAGAAATTACTTCAAGTAATCCTGAGATTATTCAGGGCAGGGTAACAATGTATTTTTTAATTCCTTATACACCACCAGCATATAAAAATAAATAAATATATATATCTACCTATTCATGCTTTACCCAACAAATTGCCACCATTTGCCAACATAATGATGCCTGCACTTTTCTCTGTGCTGACCCATAGGGTACTACATCCCTTTTTGATGACTTTTGAGTGCCCCCCCCCCCCCCATCACATTCTATTACTGTGGACTGGCATAAGGTAGCTGATGCTGGGTATTTACTCCTTTCTTGCCAGACCAAAACGAGTTGGGGGCATTGTGTGCATTACAAGTTTTTGTTTAGTTGGGGGGGATGGACAACTAGGAACCCTATAGGTGTTGCTTGCTGTTATTCTTCTTCTCTTGGTCTTAAGCCACAATTGGAATTAAAAGGACATCACAGCTATCAGGTGTCTCCAATGGAAGATTTCCTTTGTTTCAGTAAAAATTTTGAGTAAAAATTGTTTGTCCCATTGACAATCAAGGATTTCTTGCAAAACATGACAAAAAACACAGGCTTTACCATTCCATTATAAATTGGGTAACATCATTTAATAATTCCTTTATATACGAGGGGGTCCAGAGAAGTTCGTGGCTTTGCCCAGAAAAGCAGAGCCAGACATTTAACACATTTATTCAACATATTCCCCCCTGAAATTGATGCACTTGGTACAGCGTAGTTGCAGTTTTTCTAGACCGTTCAAATAAAAGTCCTTTGGTTGGGCCCCAAGTCATCTCTCAGCAGCATCTTTGACGTCAGAAATGTCATCAAAACGTTGCCCCTTCAGGTGTTTCTTCAAATTTGGGAACAGATAATAGTCCAAAGGGGCCAGGTCAGGTGAGTAGGGGGGATGGTGGACTAATTGGAAACCCAGGGTGTTCAATTTGGCAGCCACAATGTTGGACGTG